>NW_017307431.1:106049-124072 GCF_000935625.1 Nanorana parkeri | reverse complement strand
CCCTGTGCCGATTGTGGATGGGCAGGAAATGTGAGGCGGGGAGGAGGTGCGGCGTGTGGAGCGTGGATGCTAGCGGGTCTGGTAGTGGCGAGCGTGAGGAGGAGGTTGCCGCGCACAGCGCGTGGAGCTCTTAACAGGGACAACTGATTGGAAGCCGATTAATCGATTATTGAAAAAGTTGACAACTTTTTGAATAATCTATTATAATCGATTATGTCGATTAGTTGTTGCAGCCCTAGCAGCCATCTCTAGGTACTTTCACTTAACGGCCATGTTTTCTTGTGACCGGACAACTCCTCCTGTTAGGATCTGTGTACTAAATGTACTGACATTTAAAGCAGTACTAAAGGCAGGGCACCAGTACCATTTTGTGTTCCCATGTCCCCCTTACCTGTTGTCACTTATCACTGCTGCGGGGTCCCTGAAGATATCCTATGTTCCAAACTTCCCGGGTTGCGGTGAGAGGGTACTGAGAGCAGAGAAGCGATTGGCTCCTTCTGCTATCAGTCAGTCTGTTGGGAGGAGAGGGGCGTGGCTTGCCGCACACAGCTACTTGCGGCCACAGCCAGGAACACGCACACATAGGTGTGTCCTCAGCAGCCAGCTAGCTGATGAAGACACCCGCGGCAGATGGGGAGGGGAGAGCGGTTTGGTGATCAGCTAGAGAACAAGGAAGGAAATGGCTTTAAGGAAGAAGAGCAGCTTTTTTATGAAAGTTTGACCCTTCTAACCATAAAAAGGAAAAAAGGTTTAATATCGCTTTAAACTTGACTTTTGTTTTCAATAATGCATCCAAATTAAAGAAATGTAAATTGCTCAGCAAACTATTTATTTGCATTTTTGCCCAAGCTCTTAGTCATCAGGTTTTTGAATAGCTGGCTTCAGTTCAGTTTCCCTGAACTTCCTGTCCAATACAAGCTCACATGGGGCAGAGCGGTTTCCAGCAGCTGTCCATCTTCTAGCATGGGGAAGGGAGGCGAGAGGAGCAAGGGGGAGGGGAATGGCTAGCCTTGCTGTGTTGTGTTTGTGGAGACAGGCTCAGCTTACTAGCACACACAAGGAGGATGGCTGCAAAGGGGCCTTCAAGGGAAATGCCCCCCCCCCTAACACAGGACATCATGACCAGTGCTCAGGGAAACCAGCTAATTCTGTAGAAAACGAAAACTTTTAAATATCAAGGAGCAGCATCCATTGTAAGAGACTTCATCAGCATCTGAAGTGGCTTAAAAATCTTTTGACTTGAATATCACTTTAAATATATTTATGTGCTTGCTCAGACATTACGTTAAATTCTGGCTTTTAATGTCTACTGCAAAAGATCTCAACACTGGAGCCTCTGAGTCCTAAGAAGTGGGTGATTTTTAAAAGGAATCTGTCAGAATAGAAAGATGGAATCTACCATTGCTGGTTTATTTTTAAAAGTTTTGTTGCTGGCAGTGTTCTCTTTTCTTCTAGTAGTGACCCAGAACAAGCATGTTCATATTAGGTGTCCTCTTATCTGACATGGACGTGGTTATTTCAGGTAATGTGACTTGCCAAGCCGTGAAAAAAAGAAAAGGAGTTTGCACCTTCAAAAGCACATTGTAGCTGCAGCAGCAGCTCCCTGACCAATTTCCTTTTTAAGCAGTAGGTCAAAATCTTAGGTTTTAGATGGAAAATATGTGAGAATTCTGAGAAGTCTGTGGCGATTGTGTTGACATAAATAGAAGCCCCATGCTTCAGTAAAGTACGACTGTTTAACGTTATGAGGATCATGACTTCCTATTTGCAGTCCGCACAGATGTGATGTGTCCAGTGTAACAGGTGCAGCCACAGGAAGTCCTGCTTACAATTCACGGTTATTAAAGACATCTGTCGTGTTTTGAATGTTTTCTCGTGATATGTGTGTGATTTCTATGTCATCTTCAACAAGTTATTTCTAAGCTTAGATTTCTTAAATGGTGGTACAAATGTTTTGATTATCACAGTAGTGACAGTGGTTAATGCTTGAGCAAGATTTAAAGCAATTACATTAGCGCTGTGAAGGATTCTTAGTACTGCTGTCCTCACATGACTTATGTCAGCTATAGTGCTTGCATTTTCTTTGTGGTAGACTGTAGGCTGAAAGATCCAAATGTATAGGCAAGATATAAGCCTTTTATAGCAGACATCTGTCCTTTCTTGTGAAGGCCGTTGGATACTGGTTTGTAGTTGTGCTGTGTTAGAGCTTGTACAATCTGTGCCCATCATAGACTAAAGTCAAAACACAACAATCGCTTGCCTCCTTGTCACAGTTTTTGTCTCTCTGCCCCTCTGCCTGTGTAACCTAAAGAGGCTCAAATTAGGGTGTTGTTTGGTCCTTTTTGTTATTATTTTCTGCAGCAAGCTTGCTACATTTACATTTTATTGCAGGCGGGTATTATAAGACCCGGCTCCAGTCGTGTGCCTTGCAGAATGCACTTTTAAAGTGACAAAGTGAAAAATGTTTTTCCCTCCCCCCAATGTTAATTAAAGCACTTACCTTAAATGATGTTTCTTTATCCGATCTTCTTTCCTGTCCTATTCATCTGTCCCTCCAGCGCTGCGGCTGGTCTCCGATCCAGCGCTGACTCCTCTGAGCTTGCTGGCACTTCCTTTCCCACGGTGTCTGCATGCGGGTGCACGCGTCCATAGACTTATCTTGTGTCTCTCCTCGTCTCCCGGCCGAAAATGTGAGCTGCGCATGCGCCCGCCCCAAGATGCTTTGCGGCCGCCCGAGAATTTTCACATTTTTGGACGGGAGCACTCGGGGAAGACGCGGGTAAGTATTAACCCTTTTCAAAGCTGTTTTTAAAAAAATGTATTTATTTTTTACACTTTTTGCATATATGTACTGCGTGCTAGCAGTAGTTATATGCAAAAAAATGGAGGGTTTAATAACCCTTTAAGGGTTTGTTCACACAAAATGCAGACCAGATCTGCATGAGTTTCTGCACATGCAGTGCAGTGTGTTTTGCCGCGTTTTGATGTGTTCTGGGCCGTTTTCAGCTTTCAGTGCGTTCCAGGTCATTTGCATGCATTTTATGTGTTTTGGTGCATTCCAGAGCAGAAAAATTAGGGCATGCTGCAGTTTTTCTACATGCTCTGGAACTGAACGCTCTGGTGTGAACTAGAGCCCAAAATACCATTTGGACACAGTTTTGAAACGTTGGAGGAGGTGCGGCGCACAGCGTGTGGAGCTGTGAACAGGGCCAACTGATCGGAAGCCGATTAATCGATTTATTGAAAAAGTTGACAACTTTTTCAATAATCAATTATAATCGATTATGTCGATTAGTTGTTGCAGCCCTAGTTCTGTAACTGCTCTGCGCTTGGTGTGAACTAGCCCTTTAAATAAGTTTTATAGTACAACTGGTGGTTCATCCGGGTCATAATATTGATTTTTCGATCCAATCACGCGCATATAGACATTTCCTAAAGTAATTGAGAAAGTTTGAAAATGGAATGTGTAAATGCCACCAGGTATGGTGTTTGTTTCCTGGTTAAATGACCCAAGATGTATACTTACCCGCATCCCAGGGCTGTGGCCTGCCTCCATTTTCATTCTCCACCCCCTGGCCAAAATCTCCTTTCTGGTGGTCACACCTGCACAGTTGATCCTAATAGACTGCCATGGTTAAGAAACAGCCATGTAAGGGTTCCTTAGGAACAATAACAATTGTTTCAAACTAGAGGTGCACAGAAATGAAATTTTCAAAACCGAAAATAAAAAGTCAGGACGAAACTGAAACTTTTTTTTTTTCTTTTCTAACCTTTTCATATTTTAAAAAATATATTTTTATTAAATATAATTCTTTTTTCAATAGGCTTTGGGGAAATATTAAGAGTGTGAACAGACCCCTGATATTTCCTTTTAGGATGCTGCGCTGTGTCAGAGGGGACACAGAGCAGCGCCCAGCGGGGAGGAGAGACCCCAGAGATAATCTGCAATTTCTTCCAAAAATGGCACTTTCGGCTTTTTGCCAAAAGTGCCATTTTCGTCTGATATGTTTTCAGCGGCCGAAATTTTGGTGCATCCCTATTTCAAACCCTTAGACCTGAATCGCATGCAGATGTTTGAACTTTTGGATGTTGATGGTTCTTGGTCAGTGAACTAATCCAGTACAAAACTGTCACTGATTGTACTGCAGGGCTGGGCAAGTCCCAGGAGCCACGACAATGCTCCAAAATGCAGCTGGCACCTAACTTTTGAGTTTTTCTCTAGTTGTCCATGGAGCTGGCTCCATAAAAAAAAAAGAAAATCCTGCTGGCTCCTGGATTTCTTAATTTGTCCATCCCTGTTGTACTGCATCTACTTGTAGTCTTGGTGAGAGAGAACATTCAGAGACCTGATGGAGTGGCAGCACTTCTAAGAATGTACACAGGTCTTACCTTCTTTCATCCCAAGTGAGTTATCTGTCCGTGGTCAGCCTTTGGGCCTGGTTTTCCCAAGTGTAGCCAATCCATTCCATTACTCTGTCACTCCATGCAGATCAGTATTGTGTATGATGATATTACACTCAGTACTATCCTGTGTCTGTGTACTAGTCTTGATTATTCTACCAGAAAACAAGCTTTATTCCTTATTTTGCCCTGCAGCGCATCGTAAACATCAGGGACAGCAGGTTTGTTGTGGAATTTCCTGGTAAAGTTGGTTATAATTTGCCATTGGATGTAATCAACACAGGACCCTTCATTATTGTAAATAGGCATACACATTGTGCAGAGAGCATGAGCATGACCTTTCTAGAGTTCCTACTTATGCAACTTTTCTCCGGTTCTTGCATAATTAACTGGCTGAAATCTGCCCTGTTGACACCCCTCAGCTCGGCATCCCTCAATCAGCAGATCGAAGTAGCTGATCTAAGGCCAAATAGTGTTTTTAGAAAATAATGGCACTGACAGCACGATCGGCGGTGGTGTGTGATTCCGTGACCACCCAGCCATCCGCTCGGTTTCGTGCACGATGGCCGGGCAGTCACGGATCGCACACCCCTGCCGATCGCGCTGGCAGTGCCATTTCTTTCTAATGGCACCCCAGTCATGCCAGGCAGATTGCGCGTTTTCCTGCTGCAATACCGCCCTGCCCGTGCGATTGCACACGATCACAGTAGAAAACACTGTGCGTTTATTCGCATGCAGACGGGGGCAGCGGGGCTGGTTTTTAATTTTTTCGATTTTTATTTACTTCGTAAAAAAATTTCATTTGTTTTATTTTTACTGTATCGCCTTTTTATTTTTAAAATTTTCATTTAGTTACATTTTTAATTATTTTTTACTTTTTTTAACCATTTTTTTTTAGCTTAACTGTATTGCTATCACACAGTGTGATAGCTTTTGGAGGTGACAGGTTCTCTTTATTGACCCTGTCACCTCCAACACAGGAGTTCTAGCAAAGCACTGTGCTAGAACTCCTGTGACAGAAACGAGCAGCGGCCGCCAGGGACAGAGGCTGAGGGACCGCTCCATCACTACCCCCCGCTCTCAGCGCTCCACACTCCGTCCCTGCCCCCCGCTCTCTGCGCTCCATGCCCCTCCCCTTGCAGCGCCGATCTCGGCACTCATTTAAGAAAAGAAAACCAGCCCTGCTACTTGTCCGTAGCAGGGCTAAAACAGTGAAAAAAACCACTTGCCCGGAACTACATGAATGGGCCCCAAGTCACAAGGCACCAGGGTTGTCATGTGGTGGGGTGCACACTTTTTACTCTGGTGTGTTTTGTTTAGCATGAGGAAAAACCATAGCTACACCAACTAGAAAACTTTAAAATGAACACACTCGTTTTGTGGTTTTACTGTATAAGGCAAGGTCAAATTAGGCTGCCGCTGTCTCCGTGCAAGTATAAATACTGAGAGAGAGAAAAGTACAAGTTCAAAAGCAATGTGATAGACCTTATGCTTGTAATAGGCCTGTGTGCTTGGAATAAGGTCACATGTGTGAGAGTAATGGAAAAATGTCATACATGTAATGTGACTTGTTTTTATATAAGTGAAAAATAAGTTGTTGGTTTTTTTTGTTAGGACAAATTTTGGCCATGCTTGAATGTGTACATTTATTTTCTCTTGTTTATCTGTTAGTGTTCTGTTGCTTTAAGTTATAATTGCTTAAAAAAAAACATGAATTTGTATAGTAATAACTCTGACACTCATCAGGTTCTGCAGTTACTTCAGTTCTTTACATTTATTTAGGTCTCTACTTTTCTTATTCTTTGTTGGCTGTTAAGGT
The DNA here is from genome assembly GCF_000935625.1 of Nanorana parkeri. Classification (NCBI taxonomy): domain Eukaryota; kingdom Metazoa; phylum Chordata; class Amphibia; order Anura; family Dicroglossidae; genus Nanorana; species Nanorana parkeri. The sequence continues at coordinate 117,852 of NW_017307431.1, read as the reverse complement.
TTTATAGTTTATTATATAGTAGTTGTCAAATATTGTAGCTGGTTATTTTACAATGATCGAAATACACTGCTTGGCCAAAAAAGTCAACACCTGGATTTCGGCCAATGCTATGACGTGGGGTGGCTTCAGTTGGTCAGGTCTTGGTTCAGCAATGTTATGTCACCAAAAAATGGTCAGCTGTCTTCCTGAATATACTGAATGACCAGGTTTTTCCATCAATTTATTTTTTTCTTCCCTGATGGCACATTGGGCATATTCCAAGATGACAATGCCAGGATTCATCAGGCTCAGATTGTGAAAGAGAGGTTCAGGGAGCATGAGACATCATTGTCACACATGGATTGGCCACCACAGAGTCCAGAGTCCAGACCTTAACCCCATTGAGAATCTTTGGGATGTGCTGGAGAAGACTTTACACAGAGGTCCGACTCTCCCATCATCACTACAAGATCTTGGTGAAAAATGAATACAACTCTGGAAGGAAATAAATGTTGTGACATTGCATAAGATTATGGAAATTGTCACGCTGAATGTGTGCCGTAATCAAACCTAAAGGTGGTCCAATCAAATATTAGAGTGTGACTTTTTTTTTTTGTCAAGGCAATATTATAACCACTCATAAATAAATAAATAAATAAATCATTTGGATGTCTCATCCAGCCTAAATGAAATAATGGTTTTGAATTATGAAATGAAGCACCTAAGTTACTCTGACTCCCATAATTCCAGCTGATGTTTTAAGAATGAAGAATACCGTATATACTAGAGTATAAGCCGAGTTTTTCAGCCCATTTTTTTTGCTGAAAAGTGCCCCCCTCTAGACTAGACTAGAGAAAAATAAAAAAATTAGGAGGCAGCTGTCATTTGTAAGGAGCACACGGAGCTCCCGGGATTTGTACATCTCTGTTTTAATGTATGATTTTGTTTTTATAAATATAAATAAAGGGATGCACAGATACCAATTTTGCAAGTACAAGTACTGGTACTTGCCGAGTACTTACAAGTACGAGTACTGATACATTTTTGTTTATTGTCATGTGACAGTTTTTCCAAAACAATGCAGACTAATGATTTCAGGACAGTGGTGGAGCGCAGAGCCAGGTCCCAGCTGCAACCCTGGTAGTTCTTATGAAAATGCCAAGTATCTGGACTGGTACTCAAAAAGTATCTGTGCATCCCCAGTTAAAACTCTGAAAGCCATGCAGACATAGGGCAAATGACTAGTGACCAGTATTCCTTCTGGCCCCCTTGCAGCAGATATTTTCCCATTACTGCCTTGCCATGCCTTGCTCAGTTCAGTCTATGTGGAGGTGGCCATCTTGGTACAAACCAGGGTTTTGCTTCCTAATGTCAGAACCTCCAGCAGGGGGCAGCACAGTATCAACATCGTCAAACCTCACTCCAGATCTTGAGTCTGGCAGTCAGACAGCAGTGCCCTAGATCTTACACTGCAGATATACATCTATGAGGCTGTAGTCACACTTGCGTACAAGGAAGTGCACTGCTGTTGTGCAGGAGGATTTCCTGATAGTCACTGTTAACAGTTCTAGATGTTTCCTATAACAGCAAATGTACATATTTTAATTCAGGTCCTTTTTAATATCAGATGAGTTTCATACAGCTCATGCTGTAATTTAGCAAGCATTACTTTCCTTGCAAGCAGCAGTCATTGATCTATGAAATATAATTCAGGCTTCTTTTATCAGATTACTCTTGCACTTTAGATTTCCCATAATTATTTTCTTCCTTGCTGCTAAAATTGATTCACATTAGCACTGTGCAGAGTTTGAGGTGAGACTTGTACTTGTAGTCATCATTTAAAATGTACCCAGAATGCCCCCGGGTGTCAGTCACCTCTGGCATTTCATCCAGGTTGGGCGACCACCTCATGTCTGTCTGTGGCATCACCTGAGATTCTGAAGTAAGAATTTTCAGGGGGACAGCAGTTGGGGCTAGAAAAATGTTTATTATCCTAATAATTGGTTTTAGTTATAAAATCCAATGATATCAAATATCTACTCGTACAGTAATTATACAGATATTTCAGTTTTGTGTGGATTTAAAGGAGAACTATGGGGTCAGTGTTTTTCCCCATAGTTCTCCTTAGGGTAACATGCTGATGACAGCTATTAATTTAAAGGGGACAGTCTGCTGAACAGTTCTACTATAAGCTGATGGTCGCTAAAGCGACCATCAGCTTATAGTAGAACTGTAAATGCCAGGTCCGTACGACGTACTGAGCTGGCCAGCTGGAAGCACTTTGTAGCTCCGTACGACGTACATCTTTGGCAGCGAAAGGGTTAAATTATCAGAAGGTGCCCCTCCCTCATATAAAGTGCAGCTAGTAGCCTCTTGATCAGAGCTTGCAGACACCCAAACTAGACCATCTTACTCTTGAATTCCTGATTGTTTTTTTTGGCCTGATTATTACGGTCAGCCTGACTGTGTATTTATTCATACATCAGTAGAAGAAATAGGCTTCTGTTTATTCTCTCGGTGGCTTATATTAGTAAGCATATTCTATATCTCCTTATCAAACCTTTCCTTTTTGTTTTTCAGTGTGTAGGAGATGGGAAGTAATGACAGGTGGCACCTCCAGTGAAATACCTGCATAGATTCCACCATCCTACAGCTTCAGGATGAATGGGGATATGCCTCATGTTCCCATTACGACTCTAGCGGGAATTGCTAGTCTCACAGACTGTAAGTATTTCTATGACTTTTATTTTTGCCTGTTGTTTTTTTTTGTGTTTTTTCTTTTTTTTTTTTTTCTTTCCCCAGACTTACTGTTTGAGCAATTCTACTATAAATGCATTATCATGGGTAAATGTTATCTATTACATGGGGTGCAGTTGTTTTCCAAAAGCAACCACAAATTTGATGTGGTTTTACCCCTTGTGCCCAGCCTGTGACCCAGTCTTTAAAAACTCCTATAGTATGTTTGCAGTCTCTGACCATCTCTTGCTTCATGCCTGTTGTCTGACCATCTGCTGCTGCATGTCTAGGCTGTTCTGATAAAATGGTCCTTTAATATTAAAGTGAAACCCCTACAAATACTTTTTCAGTTTTAGACAGGTTTTGTTTTGCAGAGGTTGGCCACTCATTGGGGTAGAATCCTCTCACTTCTTTCCTGGGGACCCCTGTTGCCAAAACATATTGAATCAATCTCCCAAATGTGACAGACAGCAACAACCCCCTGGCAGAGCTTTTTCCCGTTTCCTGCATCAAATGTTTATTGCTTTCTTTGTTCCCCTGTGCAGATTTCTCCCCACTGCATGTTCCAGGGACCCCTTCTCCCCAGAACAGGAAATAAGTTGTATAAATAAAGCTGTAAGTGGTAAACCCTCTACAGGGCCCTTCCCTTCGCTATCCACTTAAAAATGAAATGTCCTCTTTTTTGTGTGTAAATAAAGCAAATAAAGGCTATGAATTGGGCTATTTTATTAGCCAACAACATGACTGAGTGCAGTCATCCTTGAAAACCAATTGCTCACCGGCACAGGGCGGGTGTAGTAAAGAAAGTTGGCGGAACACCACAGCTCCTTGCACTGTTATTAAATTAACTATTCACTGTACCTCAAAGTATCACTCGGCAGAAATTAGAAAAATTGAAGTCGCTTCTAAAAAGATTTTTTTTTTAAAGTATTGCTTTTCAAAGCAAATCTGTAATGGTAAACCGGAAATAAAATAAAGCAGACATTGCAAGACTCGTGCCATACAGTACATCTATCTCCCTGCTTGGCTTATTCCCTCCCCCGAATATGAGGAAAATAGACATGCCTCTCGCATGATCTTGTTGTCAGTGCAACCTATCACTAGGCCTGAATACTCTCATTTGAATAGCATGCCTGAGCCTTTGCCATCACCTTAGCTAGAGGATTTTGTGTGTTTACATTAGAGGTCTGGTAGGCTGCTAAGATTCTGAGTCTCTAAAAAGTAAGGGGAAAGAAGTTGTGATTGCATTGCTTTCGTCATAAGCTCCACACACCTCTCCTCCTTCACATTCTGCCCGCTGGTATGCCCTACGCAGTCCTTCCTTGCACATACTGCATTTCATTATACACACTTTACTCCTGTACTGCACCTACTGTCCACCATCCTTCCTTTTGCACTCCCCTCTTCCACAGCTTACCCCCTAAAACAATATTCAAAACTTGTAATATTTGTTTACTGAATTTGTTTCTGGGCCACTATTGGCTAAGCACAGGCTCACATTTTCTGTTGTCTAGCTCTGGCATCAGCTGCTTTAGACTATTTTTGCTTGTGTAGTCTTTAACAGTTTTATGTGGTGTATGTTGTGTTTACATCCTCAGAATGTACAATCTAGTGGCTGAGGAAACAGCTGTCTGTATTTTGAGACCGCTTCTGTTGCAGTTTCTTCAGCAGTCATCTGTATGATCAGTCTAATGTATGTTAATGACCTGAGCATTGATATGCACCCTGCTTGTTAACTTATCTGCTGTATTAAATGTTAACTGTGACAAAAAACAAATCTTCTACTTGCCTAGCAATGTCTTCAGACTTGGTCTAGACTTGTGAATTCATGACAGCACGACAACAGCCTGAGGTCGCTTGCTGTTCCCTATAAACTAATAGCTGCCTTGGGCAAACATTTAGCCTATGGATAGATAGTTTGCATCCAAAGTATACTAACACAGTTGCTTCTGTGAAAGGTTGTATGTAGTGTTTTTATTTTGTATTTGACAATGTCAGAGCGCTTGTTATAATTGGCTGTCTATTGGTTGCAGACTGTAAACTAGATATTGGTTTGTACTCCTGTATCATAATTGAAGTCGGTTAAGAAGCTGTTCAGCTGTGAAGCCTTCCAAGTGTAACGTTGGTCTGCAAGTGGCAATTTTCAGTCAATTTCACCACTTGCCATCCACCAAGAATTGTAAACTCTACCACATGTAATCTACAGGAACTGTGCAATCTGCCACTCTTGAATTTGATTGGCCACCAGAATTTGGATTATTGTGAAGTTGACCTGAGAAATATATTGACAACTTCAATATGTTTATTGAAAGATCAAATTGTAAACAGACAAAAACTAGCAATTTTGTCAAAAGAGGTTTTGGATTCTTCTATCAGGTTTGATCAAAGTATCTTCAATCCCAACTCCCTGCAGTCAATTGAGACCAGCGTTTTATATTTTCTATTGTCATTTAGGAAAATTGCCTCATCAAATTGCCATATAACCACCTTCATAGCTGACCTCTAGGCACAATGCCAAATATACAGATTCATTACATATATGGGAGCTGGTTTCATTTCCATAGGATTTGTATTTCTGTCCACCCAGTTTGGAAATTTACACCCTCAGACCTGAATTTTCTGAGCTGAAGTTAAAAGGGATTTTGTTTTGGTTTGTCTTTCAGTAAGGTTTTGACTCTTCTCCTGTTCTGTCCAAAACTTAAGGGGGCAGTCAACACCCATTCACTCTTTCTTTGCAGTGAGACCTTCCGCATATTTTCCTATCTACTTGGGAGTTTCACGTATTCCATCAAAATATAAAAATACAGCAGGGACAGTTACACTGCTCATTTTTCTCCTTCAGTCAAAATCAATCCATGCCCCCATCCACGCTAAATAGAATGGTTGGAGGAACCTCCACTGCTGGCTATTGTATTGACTACCTGCCTGAATATAATGACTGTATATGGCAGAATTCCATCACTGTTCAACCGATAATTTTCCACCGGGCCCAGACAATATTTATAAAACATTTTTGTGGCGCCATGTGGTGTTTGCAGGATCACCCAGGGCTCAAATTTTGGTTGATTCAGCAGGAATTGGCCTGAAATGTATTCTATGGCCAACCTCAGAGCCGCTTATAATGGCCACAGTAGGTGTGTGAAGGTCTCATCAGAAAAGATGTAAGCAGGTGTTTCCATCATCCATAAAACTTTGAAATATCAGTTTTGTGTGAACTCATCCTTTAACGGTCAATGGATTTGGGAATAATTTATTTGCTCCAGTGCTGCATACACAGTTAAAGTACCTATGGGAATTCGCTTATTTGTGAAATCAGAAAATGTACAGCTAGTTTGGTGACCCGGCAAAAATGGTTAAGGACTAGCGCTGCTCTTCCTCTTCCAGTTTTAGATGGGGCTGTACACTGGATTACAGTGGATAGTAAGAAATTCATGTTCTAGTTGTACCTTTTAAAATATATATTATTATATAACAATATAACAGTTGCCTGCTGTCACCAAACGTAAAAGGGGTTTACTATGATTTTATCCAATCATAGACATTTCGCCCACATCCAAAATATTGATATTTTGAAAAGGTGTAATCTTGAGGGTTAAGTAAGATCTGGTACTATTGGATATATGTTGCTCTGTAATTGTATTGTGTGGAGCATTGGAGCATGTTGGGTTAAGTTTACATTTTTCTGGAATATTATTTGTTTTAATTGGGACACTTGTATGTGTACATTATAGCTTCAGGCAATGATCAATTGCTATTGTGACTTTAGTATGATAGGGTAGTAAATGTGTACATTATTCTGATCGTTTATTAAAATCATATTTCTTCAGTATTTCCTAACTTATTGTGACTTTGTTTTTCACTTTTAACAGTGTTGAACCAGCTGCCTCTTCCATCCCCTTTACCAGCTACGACGACAAAAAGCCTCCTCTTTAATGGACGAATAGCAGAAGAGGTCAACTGCCTTCTGGCATGCAGGGATGAACCTCTGGTGTCACAGCTTGTCCATAGTCTCAACCAGGTTTCCACAGATCACATGTATGTATGAAAATTGCTATCAACACTAGACTGTGGAGTTTGGTGTCATTTAGAATACCTGCTTGATTGGCCGTTCTTTTATCCTGCTAAGCTCTAATGGTTAGGGTGAAGCATTACTAATAAACATGTTGAGAATATTTTTTATACACTGCTGCTTTTTTTGCAATTTGTTGCCAGGTTCATAAAAATATATGTAAGTGTAGCTACAGTTGAGTGAATAGGAGTCCATGAAATGAAATATTGCTAGACAACATGAAAATGAGTAGTGAAGCTAGATTTTTGGTACTAACTTCTATGCTTATCTGAACTTTTTGTGAGCTGTGTGTTTTGAGTTGTAATGAAAGTTTACTTTGCCTTGTGTATGTGAAGTTTGTTCAAGTGTTGGAGAGAAAAATGTGCTGTCAAATAAGCGAGCGGGAAAGGTACGAGTTGCTCTTGATTTTTGATCTTGAGGGATTTTTCAGTATTGTTATTTGAATGGCACCCAAGTCGTCATGCATTGGAATCTTGGCACCGTTTGTAGGGACTTAACTTTTGTGTTAATCCAAGGCAACTGCTGTTCTCTCATCCATTGAAAGCACATACGGACCCGTAAGGAGCACACCTACTGTGCAGAATGTGGGTGGTTGCAGTTTATCACAGCCGTTCATGTACAGATAACAAAGTGAAACTAATTCATAGGGGCACACAAAGGGGAGTTTGACTTTTAAATGTAATAATTGCGACACTGTGGTCCCTGATCTTAGACAGCACTGTTTAGCCCACGATGTGCTCTGTATCATTGCTAAAAATTTGTCAGAAGTGCTGCAAACAAGCAAACTATTGAAGTTTTTCTTCAGTTACTTTTCTGAGAAGTCTTGATGAAGGATTAAATTGTTCAACTGTTTTTGCACGTAGAAGTGGAGAAATGTGATTAATGGCTTGTACTCTTGCATGATCATTATAATAAAGATCATAAATGTATAGATTCTATATGTAAAGTGAAAGGTCAACCTTTTTTTCAGTCTTTTTTGGAAGCATATAAACATTGTGGAATGATCAGACTGGAAGAATAAAAAATCCCAAGCACCCAGCCAGCGAGATCTGCACAGTAGTTATGTGCTGTAGCTGTTTCAAAATGATATTGAATAATGCTTTTAAAAAAAAATCCACACAAGACTTTGTGAAGGACTATTTATGTGGTTACTATGGAAACATACAGTGGCATCTTATGGATTTTAGGGCTTTCTTTTCTGGACAATTTGTATGATCTACTCTAAGCCTGTTACTGTAAAAAAATTAGTATGTGTGTACAAATCTATATAATAGAGGTTGTGAGATGGATGTTCTCATGATCTGTGCTCCCTTTTTTTTTTTTTTTAACAGAGAGCTGAAAGATAACCTTGGAAGTGATGACCCGGAAGGAGATATACCTGTGCTGTTGCAGGCCACCTTGGCCAGGAATCCCAATGTCTTCAGGGAGAAAAGTATGCAGAACAGATATGCGGTGCAAAGTGGTAAGTAACAATCTTCTTGAAGACTCCGAGCTCTCTGTTTGGTAGTCGCTCAGTAGTGATGTTTCCTGCTGACTTAGGCTCTTACTCCCAAGCCTTAGATTTGTCTTAAATTGTGCACACGATTGTTTGTGAGAATGTGGTCTGGAGATCTGCTTAATCGTGTTTGTACTAATTTTTTGTCCCATACAAGAAATGGAGGTTTCAGGCATTGCAAGCAATGAAAACATTGTTAGAATATATAATCCTTCTTGCCCTGTAAGGAAGTAAGGGGAAATCTCCCCATAGTGTCATACATATAGTAAAACTCTGGCTGAGACTCTAACCCTTCTCCACCTTTATAGTATCCAAAACAAATATTTTTTTTCCCCCTCTAGTTCGGTTTAGTATATTTGATTTCCTTGGCTATTATTTAGGATAGTTTTCTTCTGTTCTGGTTTACGTTCATAGTGAATATCTGTTTTCTCTTCAGGGATGATGATGCCTCAGTATAAGCTTCCCCAGAATTCCATGCATGGCAGCCCAGCATCTACCAATTATCAACCAACCACTATCTCTCATAGCCCTTCCAGGTAATGCATAGCTCTGAATTTCTGTAAGGTGCTTATGAGCACCTTGATGTCTCGGAGTCCTGTTCTGCTTCAACATAGTTATGGGATATTATGATAAGCCTATGACATTTAATGTTTGTAGCAGGAGGAAATGTAGTGTGCTGTAAAATCCATATATGACAAAAGTATTCAGGATATTCCCATTTATTGTTGTGACATATATTAAAGTGAATTTGTAGACTTTTTCTCTCTCTCTCCCCTGAACTGATTTATCAACAATCAAGTAAAAATGTGTTTTAGGTAACAAGAGCGATGATGAACAGGCTCTTTGTGGGGCCTGCAAGTACCCATGTTAGTCTTCCAAATCAATCATTGTGTTCCAGCGGAGCCGCTTCAATCTAAGGCCCAAGCTGTACAATAGACAAATATCACCTGTCAATCAACTACGTGGTCCTTTAAAACGTTGTTGTCAGTCGGAGAACTATGAAATGCACTCATTCCAATAGTTCGAGCCGGCATGTGACACTGCAGCTGTCATATGTTGGCTCTACTGATCGAGAACTGAGAGATCACAAACTACTGATCGCTCCGTTCACAATCTTCTCCCTGCATAGAGAGATTACTTTTAGGCCCCATTCACACCTAGGCGTATTGTAATATGCGCGACTGTCACGCGTTTTTTTTACCGCGATTCGAGGTAAAAAAGGCGCGCGATTCCAAAGGCTACTTGGCTGTATCCCAATGGAAAGCGCACTACAAAACGGCCCAAAGTAGTCCCGGAACCTTTTCAGGCGTGGGCCGTTTTGTAGGGCGTTAGGGACGGGCGGAAATACGGTGAGGTGGGAACAAGGGCATTGACTACAATGCAATTTATATTTTTGACCGTTTTGTAGAGCGTTCATCGAGCGTAGAACGCCCTACAAAACGGTCAGGTGTGAACGAGGCCTTATTCTCCGCTCCCCGCAGTGATTCCGCCCTCCCCTCTCTGGTCCTCCAGCGCTCATTGGAGGGACTGACGAGAGGGAACGGGTACAGCTGCCTCTGGCTCTAGAGAGGCAGGGCCAGTTTTCAATCAGGCAGCGGGGCGAATCCCGAAAATATTGTCGGGATCTTTCCGGCTTTGCACTTTCAGCATATAGCAGTCCACATGCCGCTTAGATATTTCTTTAATCTTATCAGCTTGATGAGCATAATTTACCAATACATATATAGTGTGGGTCTACTGGATAGTTGATGTAAATGTATAGCACTGAACCAGAAGTCTGAGTGCTTCTTCACACCAAATGCAGACCAGATCTGCATGAGTTTCTGCACATGCAGTGCAGTGTGTATTTTTGCCTAAAATGGGCTTTCAGTGCATTCCAGGGCGTTTGCATGCATTTTTGATGCGTTTGCATGTGTTCCAGAGCTGGAAAAATAGGGCTTGCTGCAGTTTTTTTTACATGCTCTGGAACTGAACGCTGCGGTGTGAACTAGAGACCAAAATACTATTGGAATACATTGGACGCAGTTTTGATCTGTTCTGTAACTGCTCTGCATCTGCTCCGCGCTTGGGTGTGAATTAGCCCTGAAAGCTAACCGATCACTTCTGTATGTATTTTAATTCTTCACACCACATTTTCACTGTTCCAACATAAAACAGTATTTGTTTATTAAAATAAACAAGTATTGTAAACCTGCAAAATAAAACTACCCGTTTTTTATCTCTATTTGATCTCTGCTTTGAGGAAATACAGGTTTTAGATTGCGGCGTTGCATCTGTAGTGAATTTTGAATTCTTTAATGTGTTCTGTTTTGCATGTTAAATATGGGAAAATTGAACAGCAGTGAAGAGGCTTAAATAGGTGTATAGGTATCTGCATGTACTTATTTTTTTTCCCTTTGCAGTCGATTTGTGCCACCTCAGACCAGTTCGACAAATCGGTTTATTGGCCAGCAAAACAGCCCTGTTCCTAGCCCTTATGCTCCACAAAGCCCTGCCGGCTATATGCCATATGCCCACCCTGGAAGCTACACACAACATCAGCAAATGCAGCAAGGTATGTCAGGGGCATGCTTTTGGTTCAGGTGTATTTTAGTTGTTAAGCTTTGCAGAAGTGTTGATACATTTGCTACAATGTATATTTTGTGATATTTATTATATTTATTTTTGGCAGCTTCTGTGTCCAGTCCTATCGTGGCGGGTGGGCTGAGGAACTTACATGAAAACAAAGTCTCTGGTCAGTTATCGGGCAACTCTGCAAACCACCATGCAGATAATTCCAGGCACAGCACCAGTGAGGACTATCTACAGATGGTACATAGGCTGGGCAGTGAGGTATGCTTTTATGTCACAAGTTGAGCTTTCAACAGCCTGTATTTTTATATATTTGAAAGCATATGGATGCCATAGCAGTATGTATAACATGTATGTATACCATGAAAACTTGATTCTGTTATGACTTTCTCAGGTCATTGGTATATTTCTAGTTTGCCATTTCTTTGTTTCTAGGTGTTTGTGCCCTAAAGGAGATTTTTCGTTCCATTTTAGTATATAGTATCTTTTGAGTCCAACTAAATCCTTATCCCATCCTAAGCCCTGATAAAGAAGGAGTGTTATTGGCCCTGAAACAAGTTGGCTCTTTTTTGTTTGATTGCATTGTGAATAATTAAAAGACATTTTGGACTCTTTCACCTTTTTGACTTGGTGCCCTTTATTTCTGAACATTTAATGAAAATGTTGGCTCTACATAGTATATAGTCGGCCCCAGTGTAGACCTGGGCTGGCCACCCAACTTGTAACAAAAGTAACAACTACCTCACCTCTATTTCTTTCCTCCCCTAATTCAAGACATTCTCACTTTGCATGTTTTGCTCACTGAAGGAGGATCTTCCTGCTGAAAATAAAAATTTTCTTTTATTTCTGACACATATACTTCAATACGTTTTCTAGCTTGTGTTCCATTAGAACCTGCAATGAAATCTAAATGAAATTATGAAAGTGGAATTTTGTGTTTTAGGGGCTACAGC
>NW_017307431.1:91091-106021 GCF_000935625.1 Nanorana parkeri | reverse complement strand
TCTTCTAGTTTTATGGGTCAGTGATGTGTTTTTGCTCATACATGTTTTTTTATGTGGTTACAGGACAGTGATTCTTCAATAAGAAATGCTGCCTCTTTTTCCCTACGATCCCCACAGTCTGTATGTTCTCCTGCCGGCAGTGATGGGACACCAAAAGGTATGTTATCTTTACTAAAGATATCCGGATATTCCCTTTAATATTTGGTATAAATGTTACTTGACATAGTAGAGAACAACAGTTGCTTAGAAATATTGTCATTTGGCTTTGGTTACGTAGGTTTGATTGCAGTCATTGCATACTCTGCATGGATTGTGTGTTCAGTGTTTGAGTGGCCTTCCTTTTCCTCCAGTTCCCTCCTCTTGGGCAAAGACATATGGATAGACTTTAATCCCTTCAGGACCAGAGTAATGGGTAGGCCTAACCTCTTTAGCACCTGAGCAATTTTTGCTTGTAAGTGTGCATCAGGCTAACCATTAATAACCTTTTTAATTTGGGGATTATTTTTTCGAAAACAAATAGGCCTTTCTATCGGCAGTACAATTAAATAGGCATCTCTTTTATTTCTTTGTTTTAAATAGGTGAATTTAATTAAAATAACCACAAAAAAACAAACAAACAACAAAGTCCACAATGTAGCGAATTCCTTTCCATCCACCCTAAAAAAAAAATAATTCTCCTAAAACAAGATGACCCAATATTCCACAAATTTCATTCCAATTAACCTTGAAAAGTTCATATTGCCCCAATAGCTATCAATGTATTCATTTAAAAATATTATGTAGCAGGAATACTTTTATCCCCACCCAAACACCCCCCCTCTCAAATATTTGATAGGGCCTTCCATCCAACTCTAATCTGTAAATGTTATTCCACGTCTTGCCAATAAGAATACGGGCAGTAGCAGTTGGGCTTTGTAAGTAGGCTGAAAAGGGACTGTGATTGTGGAGCAGGCTTGGCATGAAATGGGTTAATATGGATTTTTTCGGTGTACCTGCCGGTGCTGGTAGTTCTGGAATAAGCTGTGTTCAGCTTTCTCTTTGTTGATAAGAAGGGTAGGGGCAGGGCATCGTGAGGGGTGTTTCACAGTGACACATGCTTCTGTTTGGCTTTTGAAGGTGCTGTGACAAGGGTTACAGCAATTAACAAGTGAGCACTGTGTCATGCCAAGCATAGATACTCGAGTGTAACAATCCAGGATATTTATTGTACACGGTAATTTTGGATAGTGGACTAAAACCACCCAAAGCTGTTTCCGTTTGGGGTGGGTGTTGATCACCCGCTGGCTCTTTGTAGGGCTACAGCAGTCTCCCTGTTGGATTTCAGCAAACACTTTTAAGTTCCTCGGCAGCGTTCATTACTCCGGAAACATGCAACAAACATGTAAAGAACGTCTTAATCTCAGCCCAGAGTTTGTAGTTTTTGATGTGAGCAGCTAATGCACACAAGTATTAAAGCTCATTGTCTTGTCAGTAAATTCCCACAGACTGGTGGACAGCCAGGACAACTCCCCTTTTGCCTCATGGTGAGCAGGGATTGCCATGCATTTCGTTGTACAAAGCTTACCTAAATATATGCATCTGCTGAAGTGCTTTTGATGCAAATCTTAAACCATAGCTAAACTCTGATTTATGTCCCCTGTAGAAAGGAAGGAAGGTTTCAAGGTACCAAAATGTAGTTGTTAGGCTGAATAAGCCAGTTCCACAGGGCTTTATTCCAGGTGCCCCGAGCCCTGAAGTTACAATTATTAGGTTAAGTGAAACAAACAACATTGCCTTGTAGGTGGGGGCTGTCAGCAGTCTTCATTTTGGATGCTTAACTGTTTCCTACACTGCTTCACTTTATATTGTAACTATGGCCAGGCTAAAGACATTCAAATATTCACTTAATTATAATAAGCACTAAATGAGCTTTCAAACTAGCCCTCACTGACCACTGTAGCTGCAGACAGTATGAAGCAGTTCATTCTCTGTTTCACAGCAGAAGTCCTTAACTATGCCAACTCTGCTCACCCCTCCTAGCAGTGACTCTGCATCATAACTCACCTTGCTCCTCTTTCCCAAAGGTCAGTAAGGGCTTGTTTTAAAGCTCATTTTACTGCTTGTTCTGAATATGTAAATGATTGAATATTCACAACCCAGCCTCAGTTTGGATCAGTTCTTCATTTTAAATGGGGGCTGTCCTGCCTGCAGCAACGCAAAACAGAGTGAAGGATTGTACTGCATTTTGACACCCATGTGCCTGTCTCCTAAAGCCTTCAGAGAGAAAAAAAAAATTCTGTTCTTATACATGTTCTCCTTTCTGTAGGATCACGGCCGTTAATTCTTCAATCCCAGCCTCCTCCCTATGCCTCCCCACGAGATGCTCCTCCTGACATACTGCTGGACTCACCTGACAGAAAGTTGAAAAGACAGAAAAAGTTAAAGCTGAGTAAAGATGAGAAGGAGCCAAGTGAAAAGTCAGCTATGTATGACATAATCAGCTCTCCTTCTAAAGACTCCACCAAGCTCACTTTAAGACTTTCTCGTGTGAGATCTAATGAAATGGACCAGCAAGGAGACATGCTCTCTGGTATGGAGAACAGTAATGTCAGTGATGGTGACCCCTCATTCAATGTTCAGTACCCTGGGCACCCATCAAAAACTCCAGTCACTCCACAGGACATAAGTCGCCCTTTGAATGCTGCTGCTTGTTTTCAAGAGCAGACTGAGTTCCTGCAAGTACAACAAGTGCCCGTCCTACAGCCCAACATGTCTGCAAAACCGTCTCAACCTCCCGTGGCTCAGTCACAAACTCAACCAACAGGAAACATAACGCCATACGACGAAGTGGAACTGGATGCTCTGGCGGAGATAGAGAGGATAGAACGGGAATCCGCTATTGAGAGGGAGCGCTTTTCTAAAGAAGTTCAGGATAAAGGTAGTGTGGGGTTATTTTCTATTGTGTTTTCTCCTACAAGAGATTTTTCATCACTTGTTGGCATGAGAAATCTTTTGTTGACAGGTCTTGATGTTGGTGTGTTTAATAATCTAAAAAAAAATCGTAAGATGATTATGCTACCAACTGATACAAATTAGTACATGCGGGTAAAGTGATATCTTTATAATCTTCAGTACAGTGCTCCTTTGGTGATTGGAGAGCCCAGTCTTTGCAGAGCTATAAACTAATTTTTTTTTTCTTTGACCCTGCAAAGGCTACTTGAAGAGGCCCATAATCACAATATGATAAAGTGGTTTTCAGAGGCTACATAACCAGCTCTGTGGAGTTTAGCAGCCTTGGGGAGGGAACATTAATGTGGCAGACAAATAACACTCCCCTGATATAAGTCACAGGCAGCATCTTCCTGCACCGCTTGCCTCCTCCCCTTCTCTTCTCCATAGATGTAAAGCTTGGTCTGCAGAGCTGAACATGCATGTTTATTTAGAGCTCTGCTACCCTCCGCAGATTTGCTGCTGTAAGGGTGCTACCCGCTAATGCTTATGGGCAGCCAATGACCCCTTATATTCAACAATGTTTGCATGTATAATGAAGCTCATCGCATTCAAAGTACACTAGAAAACTCACCCTGAAAGTGCACATTCAATATGCGAGGTGTAAAATGTATGGGAGTGAATGGGTTTGAAACATAATTTCGCCAGATTGATTTTAGTCTAGGGCTGCAGCTAACGATTATCTTCATAATCGATTATTTGCCCGTTTAATTTCTCAACTAATTGGTTGTATAAAAAAAATTCCTTCTCACCCCCTCCCTCCATCTCCCTCTCTCCCTCACCAACTATTCAACTATTCTCATAATCGATTATTGTCAATTAGTTGCTGCAGCCCTATTTTAGTCAGCTGTAAGGCCTATAAATTATTGATTTACTATATACATTGCTATCTCCACTGCTTTGTGTGTGTAGTAAATACTTTTACTGTCAGATAAAATCACCTAGATGAAGAGGTTCTTGTATAAACAATTTATTTTCTGACTTGGTTGCTCAATATTTGGTTTTTGGTGACAGAATCCCTATAAGCTGGGTATTTTAACCCTTTTTGCTGCCAGTTATTCCCCTCCATGTAAAATGCACGTGAACACATTTTATGTTCCCCTTTACTCCCCTGCCATATCATTTCTGTAAGCAGACAGAAGTTGTTGGATTTTTGTCAAACTGAGAGCCTGTTTTAAGCTTGTCTTTGCCCTGCTCCAGTATTTTTTGCACTGGAGAGAAAAAAAAGTTAGTGTTCCGGTCTCAGAAACAGTTGAGCCTTCCCATTCATAGGTTGCCCCAGTGCGTTACAGAATGTGCCTTGGTTGCTGCTTTCTGCATCATACCTTGATCATTTGTGTATATGTGGGGATGTGTGTGATTGGCTGTGTTTGGTATTATAGAATAATGTTTGTTTTTGGCATATTAAAGGGAAGTTTGCAGGTTTATTTAGTAAAGAGTTTAAAGAGCAGTATTTCTAGAGCCGCTAGTTGGATTTCAGTTTACTGTAATTATAGTAGTTAAAAGATGAGTTCTGATTGGTTGCTGCTGTTTATAACGGTTTGTATACTGCATAAGCAGTGAATTATAAATACACTTCAGGCCTGAAATTGAAGTGACACTAAACTCAGGAGTTAATGCCCCAAAAACCATTCAAGTATCTTAACTAATAACAGAAATGTATCTTTGTGTATCACTCGGCTGTAGATCCTCAAATCATCTCTGAATTGGTGCTGACACTGTCCCTCCTTCTGGAGGGGGGCTACTTTTGTTCCTCATAGTCCCTGTGTGTGCTCCAAGCTCAGTCCCATGATGGACTACAATCTCAGGCTTTGTTTACTAATTTGTATTGAAGTTATAGTCTATGAAGGGAGTGAGCTTGCTGTCACTAAGTATCACACTGTTGTGCAACCCATCATTGTTTTATTCTATCATTTCTGCATGATTTTGTAGTATTGATTAGAGCTGTCAAACACTTTTTGACATGCTGTTAAATACAGTGATTAATTTGATATTTTTTCATCAAATTATTTAAGTTCATTTCTTTAAGTAGGGCTTGCCACCAGCAATCAATATAACTAGCAGAGTGTGAAATACAAATGTCAAAAATTATAATTTTTTCTATTTTGTAGGTCACGTGACTGTTTTGCTTCTTCTCTGCTCTGTATGGCCTTGGTTGTGGGTGGGACTAACCTGTGTGACATGGCAAGCTATGAGCTGCATTTGAATATGGTGAACTGTGCTAAAGAACTGTAGCTTGCTCATGGTGGCATGTATCTGCAGGCACCTATAGCCTCATCAGTGTTGCCACTGCAGTGCACATGATCCGGTTCTTTAGGAAAAAAAGCACCACTTGCCATCTCTCCTGGCTACCTATTTATGTTCTTCCCACCCTGGCAGGCTTCGCTGTCTGTAATTTGATGATGAGGAGCAGCAGGAAACATAGTACGCCATATGTAGACATATGGCCCCCTAAAGAACTGGAAGGAGCGCACTGCCAACACTGCAGAGGATATATGAGGCTGCTAATCATTGCACCCATAAACAAAGTCAAAGTGACTGGCGAGATCAACAAGTGTTTTATCAATAATAAAGCCTATTAAATAAAAAAAATTAAAATAAATTAAGGGCGCACATAATTCTTAAAAAAATGAATAGGGTTTACAACCACTTTAAATATTAATAGGTTGAAACAGACATTCAATCAAAACATTTGAAAGCTTTTTAGTTTTTTTGTAAATTGAATCACGTTTTAAATTCTGAGAACTTTACACCTTTTGGTCCTTACCATTAATAGAAGTATCTAGTAAGCAATGTGTTAAAGACTGTCATGGAAGAAATATGTGGGTTGCCTTTACTAAGCGCTCTTTAGGGCAAAGCTTTTTGCCTGGCTGATGCTTGTTCTTAGTCACTGACTCAGAAGTATAGAAACCAGACACAGCAAAGGTAGATTGGCCAATTGACCTTTGAGATTGCCAGTGGTCCTGCATTTGCACATAGCACCTTCTTTATAATGCCGTATAATTAGCTGTAACTCCTGTTGTCATTTTTTTTTTCCTGACTTTAGAAATAACGTTTTAAATTGTTGTTCATTTTTTTTCTAGAATGTTAATGTCCAGGTTCTAGGAATAAATTATAACCCTTGTACTGTTCTTCATACTCATGTGATCCTCTTTCTCTTCTTAGATAAACCCTTAAAAAAGAGGAAACAAGATTCCTACCCATTGGAAGCTGGAGGTGCTACTGGAGGAAACAGACCAGCTTCCCAGGAGGCGAGCGTGACAGGAAATGGATCACGGCCAGCTTTAATGGTTAGCATCGATCTTCTGCACACTGGCAGAGGGGACTCTCAGGCAAATGTAACTCAGGATTCAGACTTTGTAAGGAAGCCCGAAGAAGCAAAATTTTGTAATGATGGATTTGTTCCTGCTCTACCAGACGACCCTACTGGAGTTATAAAAAATGTCCCAGAAAACCTCCCAGAGACACCAAGAAAGAGGACAGAGTCTGAAACTGAGTACCCTGAGAGGCCAATAAAGAGTACACCTGTGTATTCCGGGGAAAACATGCAGGAGGAATTACTGGGAGAAAGTAAACCTTGTGGCATCAAAGACGAGCCTCCAGAGACTGTGGCGGAAGCTATGATTTGTGAAGACAGCAAAAATGAGGAGAAACCTGAAATATGTAAACAGAGCAGCGAGGAGCTGGCAGAGAGTAAACCAGTGGCGGTGTGTGTAAATGAGGATGTAAAATCAGAGGCAAACCTTGCTGATATCATCATTAGAGATTCCAAACCTTGTGATCACAAGGAGGAGGTTAAGGAAAATGAAAGCTGCAATGACTCTAATGAAGATGAGAAAAAAAAGGATCAAAAACAGGGTCCAAGTACCCCAAAGCAGCGCAGTGAAGGAAGGTCGGATACTCCCAAGCAAAAAACTGAGGTAAAGCCTGAGACACCAAGACAAAAGTGTGAGGGAAAACAGGAACAAGCAAAGCAAAAGAGTGAGAGCAAGTCTGAACAACCTAAACAGAAAAGTGATGGAAGGACTGATGGGCGCACTGATAATCCCAAACAAAAGTCTGATGGGCGTCCAGAGACTCCCAAACATAAAAGTGAAAGCCGGCCTGATACACCTAAGCAAAAGAATGATGGAAGGCCTGAAACACGACAAAAGAGTGAGAGCCGACAAGAGGGTCACAGAAAAAGTGATGAGCGCCCTGTCTTGACTAGACAGCGAAGCGAAGGCCGTCCTGAGACCCCAAAACACAAACATGACAACAGAAGAGACTCCCTTAGGCTTTCTTCTGACAAGAAGCCGGATTCATCAAAGCATAAAACAGATTCTAAGCCTGACTCTCCCAGGGTGAAATCTGAAGGTCGCTCTGATGGGGCCAAGTCGAGAGTAGACGGAAGGCCAGGCCATGAGTCTTCAAAGCGAGATTCTGAGAATCCAAAGCAAAAATCTGACGACAAGGGGGATCCTTCAAAAGTTAAAAAGCCAGAGTCGCTAAGATCTTCCAACAAAAACGAACCGGATACAAAGCATGGTAATAAATCTGATCCTTCAAAAACGGATAAAAGCGATAGAAAACATCGTCATGATTCAGATGAGTCAAGGGACAGACTTTCTTCTGGCGAGCAGAAGTCAAGATCGGGAAGCCCACGGGTTAAATCTGACAAACCGGACACAAATAAACCTAAATCTGATAAGCCTGCATTGAGATCCCCCTCTGGTAAAGATGGCAAAGATGAGAAAAGGACCGATGGTAACAAAAGTAAAGTGGATGGCAATAAGGCCCATGGTGACAACAAGGCAGGGTTCCCAAGTTATTTGTTGGGTGGGAGTCAGGGTTCCCTGAAAAACTTTGTCATTCCAAAACTTAAACGGGATAAAGATGGCAATGTTACCCAGGAGTCCAGAAGATCGGAATTAAAAGGGGAACAGAAAAACCAGGGGGATAAAGTGGGTTTTGTGGAAGATCTTAATAAAGGTGCTAAGCCTGTTGTGGTTCTTCAAAAGCTGTCTTTGGATGAGGTACAAAAACTAATTAAAGAACGAGAGGACAAATCCAAGGGTTCATTGAAGTCAAACAAAAACAAGCCATCGAAGTCCAGCAAAGGTAATTTAGAAAATGTCTAATTTTTCAGTGCATCCATTTTTTCCCCCATGCTGTTGGGAATTGAGGCCCTGCTTAAACTGCTCCGTTTGTTCTAGGAAGGTTTAGGTTTTTCGCTTATTGTGCTACTTTGTGTGAGTACAAGTTTCTTGGCTTTGAGATTTGTTTCTTTTTTTTTGTATTGAGTATTTTCTGCAACATTAACTGTAAAAATATAAGCCGCTTGTATCACTACACTTAAAGCTTTATTGTACCCCAGTAAGACGAGAGTCAGACCTACTGCGTTGTATAACGGATGTCAAGTTTTATTCGGATTGATGGTTGTGAGGAAAAGTTTCAATCATTGCACTTTGATATGCAAGACCCCTAGTAATATCATTTATGATGGTCTGTAACTCCTCAGAAATTAGATGTAAACTTGCGTTTTGAGCCATGCTGATTTTGATAAGGCATAGAGGGGAATTTATCAAAACTGGAGCAGTTGCCTATGGCAACCAAACCACTTCTCTTCAGTTTGTTTAGTTAAGATTTGAAAATGAAAGAAAGAAAGAAAAGCTGATTGGTTAACATGCACATCTGCTGCAGTTCTGATGAATTCCCCTCACAGTATTTGACTTTTAAACTGTCCAAACGAGACACTTGGGTGTGTCCAAAAACCTGGTTCTGGTGCTCACTCTTCTGTTTCACACATTGTAATCACACAAATATGTGTTTCTGCTTTCTTGTTGCATTGGACTGTGTATGTCTTCTAGCTGGAATGGTTATACATTGTTTTGGGATTTGTGTATTTTCTTTTTTTTTAGGGCTCATTCACACTTTACAGTTCCTGAAAAATGCCAGTCACCACATATAGCAGGGTTAGCCAAACTCCGGCCCTCCGGTTGTGGTGAAACTACAGATTCATGCTGCATCTCTCTCCGGGAGTTATGTCTGTGGCTGTGAGAATCTTTCAATGCCTCATGTGATTTGTAGTTCCACCAGAGCTGGAGGGCTGGAGTTTGGCTACCCCTGGCAAATAGTGTGAACAAGCCCTTTGTCACAGGTCGGCGAGAACTATGAGGTGAGTGAAAAGCACTCACCTCATAGTTCTCCTTTTAATGTTGTTGGATAAGTAAAATCTTGTGTTTCATCAACCTTATACTGCAATAATAAAAGCCACCAACAGACCAAATATTTATGGAATGTTATGTAAAGCTGGTGTGTTTACCGGTTTTGAAGATTTTTTTAGATGTAGATTTTGTTCTATCAAGTATATTTTCCATGGCGTAAGCACAGCTGTAAGGTGTAGCAATCTCTGTTTGTATTCAGACATCTACAAGAGTGCTGCAGACCCAAAAAACTTTTCACTGTCATCTGAAACCTTCAGTACTGGTTTGTACTGTGATTGTACTGTGATTGTACTGTGATTTTGTACTGTAAATCAGTACTGGTCAGTACTGTGATTGCCTACCCATTTCATGCCCCCTATACTTTCCTGTTGCCCAAGGAGGCCTCTTAACTGAACAATAAGAAGGTTCTGGAGTGGGACAGGCCATACTTTGACTTTCCCAGGAAGCCAGGGCATTGTCATTTAGAGTGCCAGCTCTACTCTTTCTTTGTAATTTTTCAACACTTTTTACTATGTACTATGAGTGCACAGACTAGAACATTGTAAACCTTTCAGTTTCAAGGTTAAAACGTTTCAAATGGACTGTTCAATAAAGGACATGCTGCATTTCCATATGCCAGTTGCCTCAATTTAGGAGCCTATCAATAGATTCCCCCATCCACACTAAACAGCATGGATGGAGAAATCTGTTGCAGCCTCCACCTTAAGGCCCCATTCACACAGCGCGATTCGCAAATCGTGCGTTTGTTGCGTGATTTGTCGCGCAATTGCTTGCATTGAGCAAGCTTGAATCGCGGCTAAATCCGCTCCAAAAAAGGGTCCTGCTTTAGCGACACACGACCCGCGACAGCAGGACCCTGTGCCCCATTGAGAAGCATTGGAGAGCGATATCGCGCGGTAAATTGCCACGATATCGCGCGGTAAATTGCCGCGATATCGCGGGAATTACCGCGCGATAAATCGCTCAATGTGAACGAGGCCTAATACCTGAACAGTGACTGCATCTGATAGGACGCAGTCACTGTTCATCCAAGAACTCGACTCCACTGGCCTCAGTTTATTTTTAGATTGATTTTGTTGAGCTGGGTGATGCCAGTAGAGCCACCCATGGCTGAAATTTTGGCCAGTTCAGCAGGAATCAGCCGTAATTTAAGCCGTGTATGACTAGCTTAAGTTTATTTACTTAGCAATGATGTAGAAGATTAGGTACTATTCAGGACTAGTTCACACCAAGAGTGGAGCAGAGCATAGCAGTTACAGAATGGAGAAAACTGCATCCAATGTATTCCAATGGTATTTTGGGCTCTAGTTCACACCAGAGCGTTCAGTTCCAGAGCATATGGAAAAACTGTAGCATACCCTTTTTTTCTGCTCTGGAACGCACCAAAACGAATGCAAACGCCCCTGAACACACTGAAAACCTATTTTACAAAACGCGGCAAAACAACTCATGCAGATCTGGTCCCCATTTGGTGTGAACAAGCCCTCCACATCAACTACTAGGCTCTGGAAATTTGTCCTGATGGTACATGGAATCATTTGGATAGCAACCATTTGAATATCTTGTTTGAAATAGTGATTATGGCTGTGTAATACCGAGGTGGATAAATTGCTATGGAATTTAGAAGCCAGTCTGATTTATCCGGGAAGCGGCTCTATTGACAGCTAAAGAAAAGCTCAGGTTAGATGCTAGCTGTAATTTTTAGGGAGCAATGGCTTCCTTGCTTCAGGGATTAGTCCAGCTCTGGTTGAATATCAATCAAATGAAAAAAGTGTCAAACTATGATGTTTTAGTAAATCTGCTCCTGTTTTTGCTCAGCGTCGATATTGCTTATCTCTTCCATTTTGTGGTCCCTGCAAATACATAATTCTGGAAAGCCCCAGATCTCTGATTGTTTAATATGTCACCACCCCATGACTGTTTTGGAGATAGGTAAACCTGAGTATGTGGCACGTACTTGTCACCTACCCTTAGTCATCGTCGTTCTGTAAGTAGATATATTTTTTCTAGGTGATTTTTTAAGCTTACTTTTTGGTATGTTGTGGTGTCTGTAGATGTGTTACACTGTGGTGGGCAGGAAGGTTTTGGATGGTAGTAAATTAGCTCTATTGCTGTGGCCAGACAACTGTTATGGATTTTGCATTGTATATCAGCTCTGCAAACCTGCATATTGTTCAAGGACCTAATTGGTAAAGGGAAGTTAATGAAGCGTTTTTGTTTTTTACTAGAAAGCTCATATTCTTTTTTTATATTTGGTTTAGTAAAGAGTTATGTAGTTATCTTGAACATGTGCGTCAGTATTTTCATCATTACTTTTTTCCTTTGCCAAGTACTTACTACCTCACTGCTATGACACTTAGCCAATGGTGTTCCCTCACCCTTGGGCCCTTGGAAATCACAGGAGTTGGTTTGCCAATGTAAAATAAATAAAAATACAGCAGGCAATTAACTTTCTAGACTACTTCTATTTGATACGAAAAGTCAGTAATTGCCTTCCTTTTGTCCCCTTTCCAAAAAACAATTGTTGCTATAGCCAGCCTCCAACCTTGATGTTTAAGATGATGGGTTTCTCTACTATTGAGCAATTTATGACTTTGGAAAAAAAAAAAAACATAATACAGTTTGAAAAGTGTCAGTGGAGAGCTGCATTGGCAATGTGACTAAGTAGTCTAGTGTACATGATTGAGATATGTATGCCATACATTTCATTTTTTTCACGCATACTAATTCATGTGTAAGCGTAGCACAGGTATTACCTGTCACCACAATGACAATTCTTCCCCGACAATGGCTTTATCATTTTTTTTTCCCCTTATACAAAGGATGACACAATCTTTGTCCAGTTAATCGGCAGGGACAGTGTCTGCTTTTTGGACTAAGATGCCAGCTCCCAGATGACACAACCATGTAAAGTATATAAGTAAACAATGCACACATGGGAGAACATCTGTCAAGATGGAAGTGTTAGGGGTTCAGCTGTTGTCATAATGTGTGTGTGTTTCTGTTTTTATTTTATTGTGCACAAGCATTATTTTTTTATTTTGTCAAAGGGACACCCATGGGATGATTGTCCGTCTGAAATTTTTTTATGATGTATACATACAGACACACTAGGGCTGAATCAACTGCTAGAATTCATTGATAATGAGAATCGTTCTCAACCGTGCTTGCTTCCACCAGCCACCCCCCTATAGCCGGTGCCATTCTGTATTGCTGAAATTTGTAGTCCTCTATAACTGGTGATATTCTGTGTTGCTGAGATTTGTAGTCCTCTAACTGATGGTATTCTGCATTGTTGTATATTGTATTGCTGAAATTTGTAGTCCTCTATAGCCAGTGCCATTCTGCGTTGCTAAATGCATTGCTGGGATTTCTAGTCCTCTCTAGCCGGTGCCATTCTGCATTGCTATATAATGGATTGCTGGGATTTGTGGTCCTATATAGCTGATTATATTCTTCAATGCTTTGAAATGGTGTTGTATAATGTATTGCTGGAATTTGTAGTCCTCTCTAGCCAGTGCCATTCTGCATTGCTTTATAATGTATGACTGAGATTTGCAATCCTCTATAGATGGTGGTATTCTGCATTGCTGTATAATATTTTGCTGGAGTTTGTAGACCTCTATAGTCAGTACTAATCTGTGTTTTGCATATAATTTCTAGTCCTCTCCTGGGATTTCTAGTCCTCTCTAGCCATTGCCATTCTGCATTGCTGTATAAAGTATTGCGGGGATTTGTAGTACCCTATAGCTGGAGGTATTCTGCATAGCTATATATAGATTGCTGAGTTTTGTAGTCCTCTATAGCTGGAGTTATTCTGCATTGCTATATGATGTATTGCTGGGATTGGTAGTCCATCTACAGCTTGGAGTCAGTGGCAGAACTGCATGCTTGCACATTTATTTATTTATTTTTCAATCCAATTAATCGAAAAAATCGACCAATTGTTGCAGCCCTACTTATACACATTATTGAACTAGAGATGGGATAGCTAAAAATGGTTACTGCTAAGTTTGTCTGTGCCTTAAATTATAGTTTTGGCCAAACCCATTTTTATTTTTTGGCAGTGCATAAGCTGAACTTTATTGGCATCTCTGTGCATTTTGATTACTTTTGAATATGAAACTAAAAGCAATGCGCGATCTTGATTTTCAGATATTCAGAAAATAAATTACTTCTTAATAGATTTTTAAAAAAAAAGCACAAAGAATATTTTCATTCTTAATGTTTTCATAGAACAGGTAAACGTTAGCAGGCTGGAAGATAAATTAATGCTAAAATGGAACATAAGATATCTGCAGTCAACAAGAGGTTAAACAAAATGAAAACTACTTTTTTTCCCCCCACTTTGATAATGTTTTGGTTTTAATAGTTCCCACACGGTGGCAGTATAGCGGAAGCTTTGCAGCACGTGTTTTACATGTCTGGTTCTCTTCATTGATAAAAATAAAAACACAACCAGTTCATTCACTGATTAGATAAGAGGCACTTAAAAATAGCACAGCTGGCCCTACGTATCACCGGTTTCTAAGTGCTTATGGAAGAGAATTGTGCTTCCGTAATATATTTTGTGCGTTCTGAGCGTATATCACAGAATGAATCTAGAACGGCTGTCATCTTTCACCAGTTATTCATTAGCTGCAGGTCAGATATCTTGCTGCATTATCCATTTCTATATGACAATCATTTTACAATCACATTCACTGAGGGCAAAACAGTTTTTTTTTTTTAGTTAAATTAGATAGCCTACAATTCAGTACTGTTAGGTTTCATAAATACTTTGCGATGCCTAAATGAGCTTTCTGTAAAATGTACAACATTGAGATTTGTGCAATAATTGTATTTGTTTCCTTTTTCTGGCCCATAGCAGTTTCTGTGCCTTTTAGAATTAGTTGGCGAATGGCGTCA
This sequence comes from Nanorana parkeri, assembly GCF_000935625.1. NCBI lineage: Eukaryota > Metazoa > Chordata > Amphibia > Anura > Dicroglossidae > Nanorana > Nanorana parkeri. The sequence continues at coordinate 91,919 of NW_017307431.1, read as the reverse complement.
TACTTGATATATATCGTTACATTACAGTTGCATATTTAAGACCACTTTAGAGCTTTTTCTCTGTGTACTGGTTTTAAAATATAATGCTTTTTAACCACTTGCTGCCCAGAGCAATTTCTTAGATTTGCACACATAATAAAATCTGAATGTTTGGCTAGAAAACAGCTTCAGACCCCCCAAACAATCTTGGACAGGCAGATTGTACTTGCGATGATCGCAATGCCGAATGGGCAGTGTGCGTTTTATCTTACGAACATGCTACACACCCGCCAAAAATCGTACGTTTCTCGGCGGGTTTTCGAACATGTTCGTAAGATAAAAGTCGTGCGACCTTGCAGTAGTAGAGATCGCACAGCTTCCACACACCTTACGATAATCGTACGATCGTGGGATTTCACGCGCTTATCGCAAGGTGTGTGGGCAGCTTTACTGGTAATGGCAGACCTTAGAAGTTGACCACGGTCTGTAATGAGAGCTGAAAAATTGGTCTCGTTCGGATTGATTTACTAAGGGAGTACAGGATGTTCACTTAGCAAAGTGAAGGTTAGTAAATAGGATGAAGCTGTGACCGTGAAGAAAAAAAACATGCACGTTATTGCTTTTGCCTTGCTCTACCTAGTTACCTTTGTTTTGATGTAATTTATAGTTATATATACTTATAGGTGTGTAGAAATAAAAAAAATTACTTGTCCAAGTACTCAGGGCCGGATTTACTCTCCTTGCTGCCCCAAGGCCAGGTTCCACAATACACCCCCGCGCGCCGCCAACCCCCCCGTCCCCATCAATTGTGAATGGCAACCAGATGGCAGGGCGGCAGGGGTGGGGGTT
>NW_017307431.1:74139-90706 GCF_000935625.1 Nanorana parkeri | reverse complement strand
ATGGGGCGTGCATGTATTGTGGAACCTGGCCTTGGGGCGGGGCTAGTTAAAAATTTTTTTTTACTGTTTCTTTATTTTTATTTAATTCTTCTTATTTTTGTACATTTTTATTTGTTTAATTTTTTAATCAATTTAATTTTTTTAGATTTTTTTAATCTTTTTACTTTTACTTTTTTATAATTTACTTTTTTATAATTTTTATCTTATTGTTTGCACACTACGGAGCCGGTGGGCGAAGTTCCGCCGCCGGGACACCTCACACCGGCGCCTCGCAACTTCCCCACAAGGTCACCGCTGCCGCCCCTCGGCGCTCTGCAGCTCCGAGGCCGGGCCTCGGTGGCCTTGTGGGAAATCCGGGCCTGCAAGTACTAAAGCATGGGCCCAATCTGCTTGTCCCTCGTGGAACAAAAAATAATCTTAACTAAAGCCCTATTTAACAGGCTGAGAAGTGCTTCTCATTGGTCAGCGCGGTCAGGTGACGGCGCATACCAAGTGCTCACAATTTGTGAGTGTGATTCAGAATACATGGCACAGGGCTGCACTGGACGGCAGTACATGGTACAGATTGCACACCCTTACCGAAAGGTAAATATAGGGGGAGTGACCTTACCCTTTAATGCACATTGTGCGTGTTGGAGAGCGCTGCTGCCCCACTACCACAGTATGGCACACAGTGGAATGGGGGCAGCACTCAGCGCACACACAATGCCCTACATGTGCATTTATTTGCATGCAGATGACGGGGTTGGTTTTAATTTTTTACATTTTGATTTTATTTATTTTTTACTTTTTCATATTTTTATTTATATTATCTTTTAGTTTTTAAATTTGAAAATTGTAATAAATTTTTACTTTGATATTACTTCGTATTGGGCAAGCAGGGTTAAATGTAGAAAAAACACATGCCGACACCCGGAACTGCATGTCACAGGCGTCAGACAACAGTAATTCCTCACCCCTGACTTATTACCTGCGGCAAAGCTTTTTTTTTTTTTTTTTTTTGTTAACATGGTGCAGGAATTGTACAATGGGATGTAGAACAGTAATGACCTGACCTTTACCCATTCATATAAGATGATTGTTGACTTTTTACAGTCAGATTAGGAAGTTATTGTATGTCTTTGGGCAGTCTGCCACCTCCGAGAGACGCTCGTAAACAAGTGAGCATAGGGAATTTATTCTTTGAGAGCTTTGGGTCTGATTTGTTATTTTAAGTTTATATGTTTTTTATGTTTTTCAAGGTACCTGAGAGAACTTTCTCAGTTGCTGTTGCCTTACTATAGCCAAGAGTAATATAAATTGTAAAATAAAGAGACAAATGTAATTTTATAAACTTTTTATATTTTTATTCATTTTTTATTAAATAATTTTTTTTAACATTACTTTTAGGGGCTTTGTGGAAATATTGGGGGTCTCAACAGACCCCTGATATTTCCATTTTAAAATAGAAAGAGAGATTGAGAACACAAAGTCCTTAATCTCTCTTTTTCTGTGTCCCCTGTTATCAATAAACAGGAATCCTCTGAGTGTTCTAGTTCATTGATAACTTGAGGACAGAGTATGTTTACTTTAACTACAACTTTGAATGAATGGGGGTGATGTAGATCACTTCCCATTCATTCATATATAGTTAGGGTATAGTTAACATACCATGTCCTCAATTATCTACAAACACTCAACGATCACTGATCACAGTATGTGTACCTTGCTCTTCTCTCTGACATGCTGTCACAGGAGGCTGATCGAACGGTGTAGAGAGGAGAGCCCAGCCTCCTGTGACAGCGCGGCTTGTCTCCGCCCCCACACCGCCCTGCTGCTCTGTGATAGGAGACTGAGCGGTGTGGGAGGAGAGACGCCGACCGCTCGCAGCGCTCGGCAGGCTGTCACACTGTCACACTTTCTCTCCTCCCCGCTGGCACACAGAGCAGCGCCCAGTGGGGAGGAAAGAAAGCAGGGATGCGCCGATGTATCGGCAGTAAAATGGCACTTTCGGCATTGTGCCAAAAGTTCAATTCTTAGCCGATATGTTTCGGCGGCTGATATATCGGTGCATCCCTAGTTTTGGCTTTTAACTTCCAGACAGTGTTATGTCAGCCTGTGCTGTTTTTAAAGAGCTAACTTGACATCACTTTTGCCCAGAAATGTATATGGTTGTCCTTGTTCTAAGGCCTTCCTATAGACCTCTTAAAAGGCAGAATAAGGGACAATCTGCAGGAAGTTCAGCATTTTTTTCATAAAGAATTTTCAGGCTAGGTTCAGACCTGAGCGACACCTGGGATGCATGATCGTATGCTAGTGCACACAGCGGTCGCCGCACGGCTCCATTGATTTAAATGGGGTTACATTCGCGCTGCGACACACAGCTTTTTTGAATCATGTTTAATTGCACGGGCGGAATCGCAGCGGGAAACCGCTTGATCCGCACAGCGTGACGGGTGCCATTCGAAAATAATGGCACCCACAGCGCAATAAGCTGTGGTGGGCGACTCGATGACCGACTGGCAATCCGTGCGATTTTGTGCACGATTGCTGCGCAGTCAGGAGTCATCCAGGTGTGAACCTAGCCTGAAAGTTAAATCTGTATTATTATTAAAAATAATTTTAAAAAACGGATATATAAAGTACACAATGAGATGACAGATGACAATATCATATGAACTACAAAGACAGTGCCAAACATGAGACAGATTATGTTAAAATCAAGTCTGATTATAGAGGCAATATTACACGTTTGAAATATTGGGTGATGGCATAAAATATTAAATGTTTGGAAAAATCTAATTAACCCCTTCACCACCCATGACGGGATCACAGTAGAAGCGATTCTGGTGACTTAGCTGTTGCTAGATCGCATCTACGATCCACCGTGTTTCCCGAGCTCCGCGGCCCTTCCTACGGGTCCAGAACCGGCATCACGGGTGTCAGGAGTGACGCATATTACATCACTTCCGGTCCCTGAGCTGTCATTGCTGGGCTCCTGGAGCCCAGCAATAAGCTATTGAAGTGCGATCTGCAGTTTAATAGCTTATTTAGAATGGAAAGGTGATACTAGGGGTCTTTTGGACCTCCAGTATCACCTTTAAAGAGTATCTGTCACCACCAATCTGCTATCACATGGGGGGCTTGTAAGCCCCCTATGTGATAGCAATTAAAGTTAAAAAAAGTTTTTAAAATAGTAAATGTAAATATAATGTAAACATTTTTTTTAAGTCCCCCCCACCCCTGTCAGCACGCATGTCGTCATGTAAGCACGTGTCTGGTGCGCTTATGTATGAAAACGTCGATTGTGCTACACATGTTGGCTATCACCGCACACACCAGAGTGAGAGCAATAATTCTTTATGCGCATCTCTAAACTGATGACCTTTGGGGGCTTTTAAAGCGTCGTCTATGGACTTTTTGGGGTACTGCATTCTGTTTGTTTTACAGACGCACACAATTTTTAACTTAGCCATGTTGGTTATCTATTTACTTGTTGTAGCCTCATCTTTTATATTTTATCTAAAACAAATGGGTATTTCATTGTGTTTTGGGGCATTTAAGTGCATTTTTAAATACATTTTGGGTTTTCATAGAGTTGCACTAATATCGTGCAATGGGGTTTGGGGGTATGAAGTAATTTTCAGGCCTGAAACATGGGTGCAAAAAACAAAACAAAAAGTCCTTACAGTATCAGTCGATAATCTAATGTCTGTGAACATCTTTAGGCTGGGTTCATGAGTGTGGCTCGGGGTTACCGCTTTGTTAACCCCGATCCACACTCGGGAATACCAATGGAAATGCGCGGAAAAACGCCCAAAGGAGCTCCTGTACTACTTTGAGCGTAGGGCGTTTTTCAGGGCGTTCCTACTCGCTGAAATACCCGCAGGTGGGAACCATGCCCATAGGAAAGTATGGGATTTCACTTGCTGGGCGTTTTAAAGCGTGTCGATCAGCGTTGTAAAACGCCCTGGTGTGAACCAGGCCTTAATCCCATTCAAACTTGATAGCCGCAGTGCCGGCTTATCCATAACCAGCGAGTACATCCAGCCCATTAGAAGTGTGCTACGGAAAGCATCATAACAGGAGTTATAGTCACACTAAACTCAGGAGTTCAATCTAGAAAATTGCATTCGCGTACCCTAACTGTTATCAGATATGCATCTTACTTGTGTATCACTCGGATTCTCAAATCATCTCTGAATTGGTGCTGACAATGTCCTTCCCTGTGGAGGGTGGCTACTTTTATTCCCCGTGGTCCTTGTGTGTATTATAAAGTAGTCACCACTCCAAGCTCGCTCCCAGGATGGACTACAATGTCACGTTTAATTTACTAAATTGTATTGAAATTAGTCTATTATGGTAGCGAGCTTGTAACACTGGCTACACAACAACACACACAGGGACCATGGGGAACAAAAGTAGCCCCCCTCCAGAAGGAAGGACAGTGTCAACACCAATTCAGAGATGATTTCAGGATTTACAGCCGAGTGATACACATATAAGATACCTCGGGGAGAATTTATCATGGCAATTGCGAGTGTTTGAACTTGCACGGAATATATTTGATGCACTTTGCACCACATTGATGTTGCTTGTGTAATGTTCATAAACGAGGTTTAATAGACTCCAGGATAGAAGACTCGTAACTTCAGGCAAAAAGCTTAACTGTCGCTTCTTGAAGTGGTCACGGGGGCTTCTTAAGTTGTGATTGTTTTGTTAGGTGATGCTCCAGTTTCGGGCAGCCGCAGGACAAGTGCAGATGTAAACCGTTGCGAACTTTCGCAAAATACGTGCAATTGGAAAAATAGTGCAAGCTCTGTTCAAAATAGGTGCACATGGTTAAAGGAGCGACTAAACAGATTTGCACATTTAAAAAAAAAAAAATTATCTAATAGGCTAAAACTGACGCAATTGCTATGATAAATTCCCCCCATTGTTAAAGGAGAACTATGGGGTTAAGGCTTTTCCCCATAGTTCTCCTTAGGGTAACGGGAGGACACAAACTAGCGTCCTCCCGTCACCCTAGGCTCAGTATACGGCGAGCTGTATACTGAGATGCCGCAGCGGATCCTGACAATTGTGCCGGGATCCGCTCAGCTGAATAAGTGACAGCTGGCTCTGCCTATCTAGAGGCAGAGCCAGATGTACCCGCCCCCTCTCCCGTCCGTTCCGCCAGTCAGCGCTGGCGGATCGGAACGGGGAATCCATCCCCTCCTTTGTCACGGCAGAGAGCCGTGACAGGATCGAGAAGTGAGCGAGCGCCGGTATGTGTTCGCTCACCTCCCGATCTACTAAGCCGACCTGTGACGGTCTCATTGTCACATTGTCTCCTTTAAATAGTTAAAATGTATTTGTAAGATTGAACTCCTGCGTATAGTGTCACTTTAATGAACTTGTGATCACTGTGCACAGCTATAATATAATGAACATGCTTTATATTAATGTCCTGATTGGTCATTTGCCTGATGGCCTGGTTCTGGCTGGCCGGTGTTATCTACTTGCCTGGTGGCTCTGTAAACTCTGGATTCTGTAGTTTAAGGGCCTGTTCACATGAGTTCCAGGCCCGGATCAGGTGCGGATCAGCAGTGCTGTGCGTTTTTGCTGTGTTTTGGATGGATTCCATAAAAAAAAATAAAAAAAATTTGGGGGCTGTCAGTATATTAGCTGCAGTGCAGTGCGTTTTTGATGCGTTTTGCGTTTCCTGACCGTACAAAATGTGACATGCAGTATTTTTCTGTCGTAACCTGAACGGACTGCGCACGTGAGAACTGTAGCCCATAAAACACATAGGGATACATTGGGATGCATTTTTAGTGCAGGAGCGTATGGATCAGGTCAGCACAGAAAACTGACGTGTGAACAGGCCCTAATGGTATTCTGTCTCATTCTATGTTCTAGCATGCGATCGAGCGTCACGGCTCTGTGACAGGAGATCAAAGTGAGTTCAGTACACGAACTCCCTTTGATCTCCTCTCAGTCCCCGAATTATGTGGATTGGAGCAACATTGACCATATTTATTCCCAGATAATTTTTGTACAAGTCTTTCTGAATTAATAAAACTGGTTGGATGACCAATGAAACGTCTTCAAGAAAAATACAGCAAGTCCAGTTGCCTTGACTTATTTTTTTTACAGATATGCTAACATGCATTTCCCAACATGCACCGTATGTGCTAGAACAGTGGTTCTCAACCTGTGTAACCTCGGGACCCACATGTTTGCTTGTGGAGCAATGTTGCTCCAATCCACATAATCTGTTAATCGCAATCAGGTGTTGATTGCATTTGCATAAATAAACCCAGCAATACACTGAGGCAACAACTGGTTCACCCAAAAGACCCAACGCCAAAACACAAGATGAACAACATTGTGTATGCAGTCCAGTGCAGTGAGGAGTGCTCAGAATTGTATGTCGGTGAAACAAAACAGCAGCTACACCAGCGTATGGCACAGCATAGGAGAGCCAAACCCTCTGGTCAGGATTTGGCATTATACCTACATCTAAAGGAAAAAGGTAATTCATTTGAAGACAGTCAAGTACGTATCCTAGAAAGGGAGGAGGACTGGTTTAATAGAGGTGTGACAGAGGCCATTTATGTAAAAATGGAGAAGCCAAGCTTGAGTAGAGGTGGGGGGCTGGTTAATAACACCACCTAGACTCCGAATATGCAATATGTGGATTAGAGCAACATTCACCATATTTATTCCCAGATAATTTTTGTACAAGTCATTCTGAATTGAGAAAGCTGGTTGGATGACCAGTGAAACGTCTTCAAGAAAAATACAGCAAGTCCAGTTGCCTTGACTTATGTTTTACAGATATACCATGACCGGGATGAATGAGAACCTTCACAGACATGTGTTGGCATGCTTTCCCTCTTTATATTTGTAAAGAAGACCTGTGGTGTAGATAAATCTATTGGCCTGCTATTGCTGACCTGTTTTCTAAAATGCTATTTGCCTGGCTGACCTTGGCTTCGATGTCTTCTGATCCGGGAGAAACCTGCCGCAGCCAGTTCAGGTTTCAGTAAACGCCCAGATGATCATTCTTCTACCATCTAAGCCAGGAACGTGTAAAGTGTTGGGGACATTAGATTTGTGCGACGGCCAGGAAAGGAGCATTTTCAGCCTAGTAGTGGCAGTCTCCATATGTTTCAGGACAGGTTTCCTTTCAGATGCTGAAGAACAATTGAGGAGAAGTGCACGTCTCCTTTTATCTGTGACAACACTATAATCACACACACATTACAATCTGATTGTACAATTTCCCTTGCAGCTACCAACAACGATGCAGTGCCAGGACCGGCCGGGCTAGATACAAATTGGATAGATTAGGGCCTACATCGACTTTATACACCTAAAGTCAGATTGTAATGTGTAAGGTGACCCTAAGGGAGTCATTTTTATGGGAGTGATGGAGTCGGGAGAGTAGTGATGTCCTGCCCATCCTCCTCCTAGTTTTGGGGATCTGATACTGGCAAGATGAGGGAAGAGCTTTCTTCATGTAGAGCGCCCCCCGCCCGTGTGGAGGATGTATAACCTCTCCTCACATAATGGTCCGTCTACCCGGTGCAGTAACTTTGTGAGAGAATACAGTTATACAGAAAACGTATGGTTTCATAGACACATTCTGAATGTGGAATGTAGAGCTGCGGGGGACTGATTCTGATAGGGAATTCCTTTCACACCCAGGGACACATAGGGGAACTCCTAGTGGTCAAATGTCAAGTTTACACATTCTGAAGAGAATTTATCATTTCTGGAGCAGCTGTGCATGGCAAACAATCAACTTCTCTCTTTTATTTTCAAACCTTAACTGAGCAAACTAAACAGGGAAGCTGATTGGTTGCCATGGGCAACTGCTGCAGATTTTGTCGGCTCCAGTTTTGATAAATCGCCCTCTCTGAGTATTAGAAAGTCGACAGCAGGGCACTGGCATTCTACCTCATCCATTCAGAAGTATTTTGTATTCTTTTTCACAGAATGTAAGGTGTTCTGTGAATGGAGGAAGCATGAATAGACATTCCAATCTGCCCCCTATCCAATCACAGAACACCATGCAGTGGGGCTGCTGCTGAAGCGCTTGTTTAGGTCTAGGGTACCTGGGTAAGGGCCCGTTTGCGCTACCTCTGTGCGGTACAGTGTGGGAGGGGTGTTGGGGTGCTATTAAAATGAGTGACATGCAAACACAACCTCCTGCCCACAGTGTGATCGGCCGCACGGCAACGCACAGTATTTGCGGTACTGTGCACAGAGATGTTGTGAACGGGCCCTTACCCAGGTACCCTAGACCTAAACAAGCGGTTCAGCAGCAGCAGCCCCACTGCATGGTGTTCTGTGAATGGAGGAAGGATAAATAGACATCCCAATCTGCAACCCCATCCAATCACAGAACACCAAGCAGCGGGGCTGCTGCTGAACTTCTTGTTTAGGTTACCTGGGTAAGGGCTCGTTCACACTATCTCTGTGCGTTAGTGTGGGAGGTGTGTTGCATCCCATTCGTTTGAATGGCACCCCAAACACACCCTCCTGCCCACAGTGTGATTGGCCGCACTGCAACGCACAGCATTTGCGGTACCGTGCACAGAGATGGTGTGAACAGGCCCTCAAGGACTTTACTTGCCTAATCCCAGCTCCTGCAGACTCCAGGGCCCAGCACCCACAGCCTGCCCCCTTACGCTCCAGTGGTCGGAGGCATGAGGACATCACCACATGTAGTGCAGAGCCCATAGCCCTGTGTTATACATGCTGACTTCACTATTTTCTAATTCACTAACCACTAATCTATCACTGTTTAGGCTGGCAATTTTCAGCCCGGCTCCTTCATCAAAACTCGACTCAAAAAGCTACTTGTTAGAATATAATGTTGCTGACAGCAGCACTCGGCAGAAATTCAAGTAGTGTATGGTCAGAGTAATACCTGTGTATTGATATGATTATGGGGCTGACCTTCCAATGACATTACATTTCTGGTATAGAACTAATTGGTGGGCTCTTAGACTGTAAGATCGTTTGGGCAGGGTCCTCCTCACCTACTGTTTCTGTATGCTAATGATGCTTGTCAGTGTTTTTTACTTGTCTAAGGGCCAGTTCACACCATACGCAGTTGTGATGCAGTCCGTTTATTTGACTGCTGCAGTTAAAATACATCACAATGCTTTCCTATGGGCTTTCTTGTGCCTAATTCACACTGCAATGGTGTGGATTAAGCACAAGAAAGCCCATAGGAAAGCATTGTGATGTATTTTGACTGCAGCAGTCAAATAAACGGACTGCATTACAACTGCATATGGTGTGAACTGGCCCTAAATGATTGTACAGCGCTGCAGAATATGTTGGCGCTATATAATTAATTGTAATTGTAGTAAAGTTTATAGAAAATAATTCACCTGTTGAATAAAAATAAGAAGCTTTTCTCAGGCAGCATTTATGTATCATATAAACGACCTCTTGTATCAGTATTATGTGATTGAATAATGTCGCCTCTCCTTTCATTTTGTAGGGGGCATTGATCAGTCTGTCCTTAAGGAACTTCCTCCTGAATTGGTAGCAGAAATCGAGTCATCGATGCCACTCTGTGAACGTGTAAAAATGAACAAACGCAAACGCAGCACTGTAAATGAGAAGCCGAAATATGCAGAAATTAGCTCTGAGGAAGACAATGCAAGCGAAGAAGAATTTGAACGTGAGTATTCAGCTGCCTTCCTATAAATCCTAAGAAGAACTATAAACTTGTGGGAAGGCATATTTATGTTGTTGCATTGGCTATGAAAAAACAGTGACCTTGTTTACTTCTGCTAATGATACCTTTAAAAAGCCCCATGTCTAAACTCACATCTGTCCTGGACAGTAAAGCAGGTTATCTTCTATTGTATCACTAGATTGTATTCCTCCCTACTTATTAGTGACTTCTAAGAGGAGTGGCCACTTACAGGTCCTTAATGTGTATTGATAATATTTATCTCATCTTTGCTGGCCTTATAATACTAGTCACCTGGTTGTTATATTACAGTATTACTAAAGGCTAGGTGCTTTTTTACCTGCAGAGAGTACATTCTCTGCATTAAGATCAAAACCGCCCAGTACCTTTCTGTAACCCCCAATCGCGCACACACACACACACACACACACGTGCTGTCAGTTGTCTCCTCCACCGGGACCGGGAAGATTCTCTGCTTTCCCTGAACTTCCTGGGGAAGGGTACTGAAGGCAGAAGAGCCATAGGTCAAAGTGTGACTGTGGGAGCGGGGGACATGGCTTGCGGTGTGTGCAGAGTCTATGGACACATATAGTGAGCTGCGGGAATGGAACACGCATGGATGTCTCCTCAGCAGGCGGCTAGCTGATGGAGACACTCGCACAAAGGGAGAGAGGGTGGGCTAGCGATTTGGGGACAACTAGAGAATGAGGTAACTAAAATGTTTAAAGAAGAAATAAAAAGCATTTAAATCAAGTCTGGTCCTCATAATAATGTCACTTTAACCCACTGGTTGGCTTTAATACTTCAGTCACTGACCTGGCAAGTAAGCGTAAACTTAGAAGTAATTCCCTGCACCCTATTCTGAGCCGGTGGCTTAAAATGTTCAAGCCTTAGTAACATCTAAACAGTCAGCTAGCATTTTCCGAAGGAGATTTCTGCAAAGGCCATCTCCATTTTTCTTTAATGGCAATTGATCTGTATTGTTTTTTTTGCTGACATGAAGATACTTTTTTACTTGTGGCTACATTTAATGCAGATCGTTTTTTAGCAGATCACGTTCACAGTTCCTTAGAAAGATGTACTCGGTTTGAATTAAATATAATGAAATACTCATTTTGAATTAAAGCGCTGCGCAAACTGCTGGCGCTATATTAATCCTGTATAATAAAAATATTGTTATAAGCGTAGTAAATTTGTAAAAGAGCTGTATGCAACATGATGGAACCTATAGTTACTTCTTACAACCCTTTCTGTCATTCCTTGCGGGACACCTCATTGCCGGCAGTTTTTGCCCTACAATCAGAAATATTTATTTTGCTTAGACAACCATTACCTTTTTGTTAAATACCTTCCTCTTTATTTTCATTTGAATAAAGTGGACAGAGGTTGGAGCCATTGTCAGGTTTTTATTGGTATCTATGTCCCTGTCCCTCTGGGAGTCGTGCCTGTGGCTTGCAATGCCTTATGGTATTTGTAGTCTCAGCACAGCTGGAGAGCCAAGGTTGCCTACCCCTGTCCTAGACACAAGAATAGGGTATACATCTCTCCATTGAGGCCACAAGCCAGCATAAAACTGGAGAGTATTTTTAACCTTTACCCACTCTGTCATAAAAAGAAAAAAAAGGCTGGAGTTGGGCTTTAGGTAAAATCTGGCTGGTGTGGTGTTGCTTTGTATATCATACTTACTGTTGATGCTGCTTTATTAGCTTAGCCTAAAAATTATAATTGTGCAATAGGTTTACAAAACTTTAACACAAAGATGCGGCTCTCTGATTCGGTCATGTGATTGTATTTTTCAAATCTCATTGGACTTGGCTGAGTATATTTAACCTGGTGTTTTAGCTTTGAGAAATACACTTATTGTGTCTTGTTTCTAACATCCACTGCATGTATAAAATACTGTTTTCTATTGTTTCAGCCTCTAAAAAAAGACACAAAAAAGAAAAAGCAGACCAGGAATGGAAATTCGAAGAACGTGAAAGGAGAAGTTCTGGTGATCATAGGCGCGGAGGTAACGACAGGCGCAGTACTCGCTACAGAGAACGCAGTCCAGAAGATTCTGACATGGACGACTCTCCACCACCTCCAAGTCTAAGCGAAGGCAAGATTGCATGCTTGTTTTCTGTGTGGTGTTCACTGAGATGAAACACCCCTTTTTACCACTGTGTAACCAATGGTGGGGTGCAAATGAATCCATTGTAACAAAGTGTAGCTTTTCTTTTTTTCTTTTTAAATGGTCTAAGGCCCCGTTCACATTGAGCGATTTATCGCGTGGTAATTCCCACGATATCGCAGCTATTTACCGCGCGATATCGCTCTTCAATGCATCTCAATGGGGCAAAGGGTCCTGCTGTCGCGGGTCGTGTGTCGCTACAGCAGGACCCTTTTTGGAGCGGATTTTGCCGCGATTCTCGCTTGCTCAATGCAAGCATTTGCGCGATATCGGGGCCCAAGGGAGAGGGGTTAGACTGTCAAGTTTTTTTTTTTTTTTTTTAATTGTCTGTGTTTCCATTGGGGAGATTTACTACTCTGTTTGTCCTGATGACTATTGTCATTGAAACAAAGTCGTGTACACAATGGATTTATCCCCAGAATGAAAGGTAAGGGATAATCTTCTAATGGAGATACCTGTTCCTGGGACAACTGTCTAAAAAGGCAATACCTGTTGATGCTCTGGGACAGAAAGTGAAGCTGGGATTTCCACAATGGTGTGCACATGACAAAAAAATGAACTGACAGGGTTTTTAATCCTTCCCAACTCTATCCAAAACTGGTTAAAAAAAATCAAAAAAAGTTTTTGCTGTACATACAGTTGAATGAAAAGTATTGGCCGTTTTCTTGTAACATTACCAGAAATAGATGTAATAGATTTTAGAGGTATAATATTGAAAGCAGACCAGAATATAATAGTAATAATCCTGTTGTTATTTTCCTTTTAGTGGCTCGGAAGATAAAGAAGAAAGAACGGCAGAAAAAGAGGAAAGCTTATGAGCCCAAGCTGACACCTGAAGGTAAAGATATAGAAATGGAACGCTAGGTTTTTTTCAAAAGGCTTTTCATAAGATTTTGGTTCTGTGTGACCGATTCAACTGAGAAATAGTTTTTTGAGCTGGAAATGTTTGCATAGCTTGTGTTGTGCCAGATAAAAAATTGTCTTTACAAGGTCCGAGATGTGCTGCTGCAACATAATGGGGCTGGAATGTTTTAAAAACCAAAAAGCGAAAACTGATTTACAAACGTAATGTGGCGAGGTGACAGATGTTTCCCAGTGCAGTTTATAATTTTTTTTTCTTTTGCGTCTTTCAGAAATGATGGATTCCTCAACCTTTAAGAGATTTTCATCAGCAGTAGAAAATATTTTGGAGAACTTGGAAGATATGGATTTCACAACATTTGGTATGATCTAGTGTGTGCATAATTTGTGTGCTTCCGAAACAATTTCCTAATGCTACTAAGTCATCGGTAACAATTATTTTCTCTCTAATGGCACTTGATATTGGGTGACAGACACAGGCACAATAGCATGGGAAGGAAACCCACAGAGGAGCCAGTATTTCTAGTTAGGGTCTGTTAACAGGGCTGCATTGTGTAACATGTCTCTGTTGCCTCTTATTACAGGAGATGATGAGGAGATCCCAGCAGATCTTCTTCTAGGCAAACATCAGCTCAATGAACTGGGCAGTGAATCTGCTAAAATTAAAGCTATGGGCATCATGAATAAGGTAAAGTTAGACCACATAAGTTACTTATTTGCTATACATTTGTTACCCCAGAGTTTTGTGTTGTAACACTTTGTATTTTTATCATTCTGACAGATCTCTTCTGAAAAACTGGTCAAATTACTGGGAATTCTCGAGAAGAATATCCAGGATGGTTCAAAGCTGTCATCTATGCTGAACCATGTAAGTGTAATCGCTGTAATAATGGTAAATTAGCTCTTGATAAAGCTCCTATAGTCTGCACAGAGTACCATTAACTGTAACCTGGTAGCACACAAGGCTTGACTGACTTATTCCAGCAAATGTAGGCACAGCTGTGAAGTAATACGAGGGAGAATCAAAAAGCAAAGGCAAAATAAATGTTGATAACTTTAATGGACGTAACTGTGAGCACTTGTACATATCACTCTTCCATATAGTCCCCGTGCAAGATGATGCACTTGTCGTATCATTCACCTAGCTTCTGTATTCCTGCAGAGAAGAAGCTTTTCAGCTTCTGCTGAAGCCAGGTGTGTACCATTTCCTTCATCTGATGTGAACCTGCCACTATGGAGTGCCTCCTTTCTTTTGCTCTCCTGGTCATGGGGGAGCACCCGTCTTGTCCCCTGTGACCGTTCTCTCAAGGATACTGCAAACTTTTTCATATCGTCTCAAGGACTGGGTCGCAACCTCCACACGCAGTTGCTTTGCAGAGCAGTAAGCGGTTTGGGAACCCATCGTGCACAGACTTTCCTGTATCCCAAGTCATCATGTACTATGGCAAATGCAAATATCCACTAGTTTACCTCCCACTGCCCAAAGCATGAGCACTATGGCATGTTCTTCGATGGTGCAATCTCTCAACGGAGCGCCCATGTTTCTACCACTCGACTAGTCTGAGCGCTGTACTGCGCATGGTTGAACTATCCAACAGGCTATGTAAATATGCTGCATTGTGTAAGCTTCTGTCCTGGTTACTGCGTAATTTATAAGCTGCCTTTACTTTTTGATTCTCACTCATACTACAAGCATATATAAAGTATGAATTGTGTTTCATTGTATGTATACATGCATAACGTTGTCTCAAATAGAACTATAGTGTAGTTAAAATTATATTATAGTGTATATTCACTGCATGTGAAAAAAATGTGGATCAAGGGTCAGATCCTTTCTGTGGACCTGATTTTAATGTTGACTATAGTGACCGGTCACATTTAAGCTTTCCTTAAATATTTAAAACATTTGAATGTCTGATATTTTGTTCTTTTGGGAACACTTTAGTTTGATCAGTTAAAATAATGTGTTTAATGATAATTGCTATTTCTTAATTTTATTTTTTCTTAAAGAATAGTAGTATAGTTATCTGCTTATAGGTTAAGTGTAATATTTCTAGTTATAAGTAAATTATAAGATTGTCCCAATTCAATGCTTCATGGAGGGAGATCTATAGTTTTTTGTTTTTTTTCCTGTTGACTTGTTTTCTTATAATTTGAAAAGAACACTTAATATTATGTCCTGACATTATTACAAATTGAAGTGGAAAAGAAGAAAACTACTTTTGTTTTAATTATCTCACATTTTCTGTGGGGTTTTTTTGACTCGTAGAACAATGACACAGAAGATGAAGAGAAACTGTGGCGGGATCTGATTATGGAGAGAGTCACAAAGTCAGCTGATTCCTGCTTAACAGCCATCAACATCATGACATCTCCAAGTATGCCTAAGGCAGTGTATATCGAGGATGTGATAGAGCGTGTTCTCCAGTACACTAAGTTCCACCTACAGAACACGCTATATCCACAATACGATCCTGTCTATAGGGTGGATCCTCATGGAGGTGAGCCGCTGTTTTACAATACTCCTTATTGGGTGGTTATTTTAAATATCCACTTAGATTAGTTATACTAAATTTTATGTAAACTTCCCTCACAACAGATGTATTCAGATTTAAAGTTAGAAATGAAGGTGCCAGATTTGTTGATCTTTATGGCAGTATTATGTTCATACTTGACCTTCAAAGAAGTTGTAAGATGTTTGTAATGTTGAATACTTACCTCTTGGTCAAGTGGTGAGTTAAATCTTAGTTCTGGGAGCCACTGCTATCCAACACTTCTAGGTGTGCCTATTAACAAGTCCCTCTCTGGGTCATCCCACCGGCCAGTGCACCATTACAGGACACAATAATGACATAGCAGCTTGCAGATGGAACAACAGTGGTTAGTGGACAGCCTGTATCTGACATGCCCAGAACTGTCCGATAGTAGTGGCACCTGGAGCTCTTCAAGGGTGTGATTTAACTTGGCGCCCTCTGGGGAGTTGGTTAGTATTACAGCTTTTTCTTATTTAAATATTCGCCTTTGTTTTGTTTTTTTCACTTAGCCACAAGATCACTTTACAGAATTGCCATTTTTTATCTTTCTGGTGTCTTTTTCTCTATTTCTAGTGTCTTTCTCTATTTCTAGTGTCTTTCTCTATTTCTAGTGTCTTTCTCTATTTTTAGTGTCTTTCTCTCTTTCTAGTGTCTTTCTCTCTTTCTAGTGTCTTTCTCTCTTTCTAGTGTCTTTCTCTCTTTCTAGTGTCTTTCTCTCTTTCTAGTGTCTTTCTCTCTTTCTAGTGTCTTTCTCTCTTTCTAGTGTCTTTCTCTCTTTCTAGTGTCTTTCTCTCTTTCTAGTGTCTTTCTCTCTTTCTAGTGTCTTTGTTAGTATTGGACATTTATACAAAATATATATTTTATATCTGCATCTATTGTATCTGAAGTTTAAGAATAATTTTTATGAATCCATTTTAGTTTAAGGTAGAGATAAAGTAGTAAATGCTTGGGCTTAAGTTGCTTATTTAAAGTTTTTAGTGGTACTGTTCTGAATGTCCCTCTTGATATGTTTGTTTGCAGGAGGACTAATGAGTTCAAAAGCTAAACGCGCCAAGTGCTCAACGCATAAGCAGAGAGTAATTGTGATGCTCTACAACAAAGTGTGTGATATTGTGGCCAGTTTGTCTGAATTGCTGGAAATTCAGCTGCTTACAGACACAACTATCCTGCAGGTGAAGTGTAACAGGCATAAATGTACTCCATCCCAGAGAGGTTATAATTGGTTGCCTTTAGAATGTGTTAATATCTTATTTTTCCGTATTTACCTCCAGTAGTAACACTGAGCACATGAGTAGGTGGCCAATCATGTTGTGGTAG
>NW_017307431.1:9623-74093 GCF_000935625.1 Nanorana parkeri | reverse complement strand
ATGTTCTTCTTTTATGGCCATCTGCATATGCCCCTGGTATACTAGGAATGTACTAGTTCTATAGTGTAATCAAACCCTGCTATTACACTTGATACCAAAAATGTTTGCTGTGTATAATAAATTCCTACCTTACCATCTGCAATGTAATGCAGTGTTTGCCATCCTTCAGTCCAGTTTTTGAATCTTGTGCTCACTTTAGCCTGTCCTTGTGTGATCTTTTGTTACCCATTATCTCCATAAATGTGTCGTGTTTCCGCAGAGGTCCCTTTGCACGCACACTATTGTAATAAGGAACAATTATTTGAATAGTTGTGGATCACTGTTACTTGCACCAGTCTGGCAATTCGTTAATTTTTTTTCCCTCCACAGAACTGCTGCTCACTGAATGCTGTTTGCTCTATAAACTCCCCTAGTGTTTACAAATTCAAAATTGTTGGCATTTTCTGAGATAATTCTTCCCCACATCTTAAACCATATCCATACTAAGCTCATGGTATCCACCCGCACGCACCCTCCCCCAACTTTTCGGTCATGATTGAGAACACAACTATCCAGCCCTCCCCCCGTGCCAAGGTGCTAGGTGTCATCCTTGACTCGGACCTCACCTTTCTTCCCCACATCCAATCCCTATCCAAATCCTGCCGTCTTCACCTTCGTAACATATCCAAAATACGCCACTTCCTCTCCAATGAAACCACAAAGCTGCTTATCCACTCCCTTGTTATCTCTCGTCTCGACTATTGTAACTCCCTCCTCATTGGCCTACCTCTACACAGATTTTCCCCCATTTAGTCTATCATGAATGCTGTTGCCAGAATTATCCACGTAACCAACCGCTCAGTGTCTGCACCCCCCTCTGCCAATCCCTGCACTGGCTTCCAATAGCATAAAGGATAAAATTCAAAATATTAACAACAACTTGCAAAGCCATCCACAACTCTGCCCCAGGTTACATCTCCAACCTTGTCTCAAAGTATCACCCTAACCGTCCCCCTACGCTCCTCCCAAGACCTCCTGCTCTTCAGCTCCCTCTTCAACTCCTCCCATGCTCGCCTCCAGTACTTCTCTAGAGTCTCCCCCCATTCTTTGGAACTCCTTACCTAAGACTCATCTCTTCAGGGAAGCCTATCCCAACACAGCCTAACCACTGAACCATCACGTTCTCAAACAATTCAACCCCACACAGCTACCTCCTCGTGTATCACTTGCCCCTCCCTTCTAGATTTTAAGCTTTCACAGGCAGGGCCATCCTTACCATCTTGTCTTGAATTGTATTATAATTGCAATGTAAAGCACTGCGCAAACTGTTTGCACTATATAAATCCTGTTGAACAGTTGAAAGCAGGACTGCATGATTTCGGTATCGGGGGTTGACCGATTATCGGATTTGCCAATAATCAGGACTGATATTTACAGATTTTCTAATTATCGGTGACTGATATTGCCGATAAATACTGTGCTAATTTGAGCCCTGTTCCAATATTTTGAAAGCAGCCGTTGGCCACTGTCAGAATGCAAAGAAGAAAAAACATCAGATAGCAGGGGAAGCATTAGCTACCATGCTATCTCCTAATTCCCCTATATGATTTTTATAATTTTTGGTTTTGACAGCGTCTGTTTTCCTTCAGGTCCTCCTCTGCTGATTGACAGCAGCAGTGGGCAGGTGCAATAGCCAGCCTGCTATTGTAATTTGCAATAGCAGCTTAGCTATTCATTTCCATGCCATCTGTTGTTTTGTTGTACCGATACCCATTATTGGCCACGTTCCATGTACATGATATCAGTTATCGGCCTGAAATGTGGCCAATAATGGGTATTGGTACCAAAAAATCCATATCGGTTGATCCCTAATTAGTGATTGATTTGCAGAAACGTGATTTACTGTTTGACTATTTGCATTAATAATTTGTTGCGTCTAATAAAGTGGCCTCTGAGTTTCACCCTAAGGACTCTGTTATCGGTCTCTCGAACACTTTTTATGGGTTTCTAGGTCTGCATACCTGTCTTCACAAATCTGAGGTTTCCTCACTTTTCTCCTTTTTTGTTTTATATTATGAAGAGTATAACCAAATTGCATATTTTTTGGCAAGATAAAGTTAGTCACCAAAGGCACAAAGTTCAAAAATTTCAAAACTTTGATATGGAGTTATCACCTTTTCTAAGTTATAACTAGCCAGCAGGTGGTCCCAAACTCCGTCTGTACAAAAAATGTTTGTTATTTGTGACTGACCCTTCAATCTTTGTTGTTGTAATGTCTTTCATTTTGTTGGCAGGTTTCTTCAATGGGGATAACACCTTTCTTTGTAGAAAATGTCAGTGAGTTGCAGCTGTGTGCTATCAAGCAGGTTACTGCGGTATGAAAATTAATTTTTTCTTATAGCTCATTCATTGTTTCCACACCTTCTAACCTTAAAAAACAATGACCCTGGTTTCAGACGCATCCTAACATTTCATCCTAGGCAGTAGTTTATTTAGGGCACAATATAATGTATGCCATATATACAGAATGGCCAACTTATTAATTATCATTACCTCTATTGATTTTGCCCACATTAAGTTTAGTTTTTTCATATATAACTTTGTATTTTCATTTTCTTAAAGCTGAGAAATAGACATGCTTCTGCTTGTAGATATTGAAATGGTTGCATCGTTATCTGTCATTACAACAGCAAAAAGTTTCCCAGCTCACTCACCAGCCAGCATGCAAAAAAAAACCTGTCTAACCGCTTTGGTTAAAAACAGAGGTTTGGATACAGCAGAAAATTTTCTGCAGAAAATGTGAAAGCCGCACAGCCGCGTCAAGGTACCTCCATATAGTGCGGTCCTAACTCTAAACTATGAGAGTCTCCATCTTGGAGCACATGTAGCAAAAGATACAATTGGGTGCAGGTTTGTCAGGAGGAAGCCCAATTTTATCTTTTGCTACATGTGCTCCAAGATGGAGACTCTACTAGTTTACAGTTAGGACCGCACTATACGGAGGGGCGTGACGCGGCTGTGCGGCTTTCACATTGTCTGCAGAACACGTGTATCCAAACCTCTGTTTTTAACCTTAGCGGTGAGACAAGTTTTTTTGCATGCTGGCTGGTGAGTGTGCTGGGAAACGTTTTGCTGTTGTACTGTATAAAGCCCTTCCATGTGCACCTTGCTGTAAAGCTGGTGATAAGTTGATGAATGCGTTTGCCATTTGTTTTGCTTTATCTGTCATTAGACTCATGCCACGGTTTCCTTACACTCTGTTCTTTACAGGTATTTTCCAGGTACGAGAAACACAGGCAGCTTATTCTGGAGGAACTCTTCACCTCGCTTGCTAGGCTACCAACAAGTAAAAGAAGCTTGCGTAATTTTAGGTATTCTATTTCTTTTATGGAAACCTAAGTCACCTACTTTGTTTAATGTTTGTGCCACATGTTAGATTGTACAAATTTTAGCTCAAATATTTGCAAGTGTTTGCAATCACTGGTATTGTGCACTCACCGGCCACTTTGTTAGGTACACCTGTTCAATTGCTTGGTGACACAAATTGCTAGTCAGCCAATCAAATGGCAGCATTTCAATGCATTTAGGCATCTAGACGTGGTGACGACGACTTGCTGAAGTTCAAACCGAGCATCAGAATGGGGAAGAAAGGGGATTTAAGTGACTTTGAACGTGGCATGGTTGTTGGTGCCAGACGGGTTAGTCTGAGTATTTCATAAACTTCTGATCTACTGGGATTTTCACGCACAACCATCTCTCGGGTTTACAGAGAATGGTCAGAAAAAGAAAATATCCAGTGAGTGGCAGTTGTGTGGACAAAAATGCCTTGTTGATGTCAGAGAAGAATGGGCAGACTTGTTCGAGATGATAAAAAGGCAACAATAACTCAAAAAAACACTTGTTACACCCAAGGTATGCAGAATACCATCTCTGAATGCACAACACATTGAACCTTGAATCAGATGGGGTGCAGCAGCAGAAGACCACACTGAGTACCACTCCTGTCAGCTAAGAACAGGAAACAGAGGCTACAATTAGCACAGGCTCACCAAAATTGTAATATAGCAGACTGGAAAAACGTTGCCTGTTCTGATGAGTCTCTATTTCAGCTGCGGCATTCAGATGGTAGGGTCAGAATTTGATGTAAACAACATGAAAGCATGGATCCAGCCTGCCTTGTATCAATGTTTCAGTCTGGTGGTGTAATGGTGTGGGGGATATTGCTTGGCACACTTTGGTCCCTTAGTACCAACTGAGCATCGTTTAAACGCCCCGACCTTCCTGAGTATTATTGCTGACCATGTCCATCCCTTTATGACCACAGTGTACCCATCTTCTGATGTCTACTACCAGCAGGATAATGCGCAGTCATGTTGTACCATTTTGTACTGGGAAATTGCAGTAATCCAGTTACTAGAGGAAAAGCAAAAAAAAACACCGGTGCCAGCACCCGCGACTTGTATGCACACAAACTAGTAACACTAGTGATGCAGCTCCCACTGGTCAGGGCAACCGACAAACTGGGAAACATAAAGCAAAAAGGAGGGCCTCCATAATGTAAAACAGTATTTAATAAAAAGAAGGCACACAGCTAGGGCTGTACTTAGAAACAACTGTAGAACACAGGCATGTAACAAGGATGGGGCATGTAAAACGAAATCACGAACAAAGACGAGCTCGAGTATTGATGTTAAACCACAGTCGTCTACCCCCAAGTATTCCACGGGTTAACATGTTTCAGAGGCAACGCCCCCTTCATCAGAACCCAGCTCGTCTCGTCTTTTGCTTTATGTAATCCAGTTACTGTGTACAGCAACTTTACTTTTGCCACAAAACACATCTGTTAAGCTTTATTGTCTTGCCTGGAAAACTGACTTTACCGCTGTTGTGTTACAGCTGAAGTTTTATTCTGCTTTGGAATTGTATTTGCCTAGAGCCCAAAAGTATTGCAGAGTTGTAGCATTCAGAGTCTACCTCTGCAGTATAATGCACAGTGACATCACTTCCTGGAACCAACGCTGTCTTTGGTGGTTGAGCAACTAAAGCCATGGCTGTGACAGGTCCTAGTTGTTCTGGCAGTTCTACTTCAATTGGTAGTATCTTCCTGCACTGTATTCCCCTATATGTCTGTATAAGAACAGTTTTGTAAATACTCTTACAAAAATCTTTGCCTTAACCTTCTCTTGTGGCAGCATGTGCTCTGCTTATTACTTTAACATTGACTCTATCCACAACCAGGTTAAACAGCAGTGACGATGATGGGGAAGCTATGTACATTCAGATGGTGACAGCACTAGTCTTGCAGTTAATACAGTGTGTGGTCCACCTACCATCAGATAGAGATCACGCAGAGGAAGAGTGCAACAAGAAGGTAGGACTTTCCATCTTGAAATTCTGTTCCATGTAGTTTTTAAAGTGTATAACATGGGGTTAGTAATTCTTATGTCTCTTATCTTTCCAGGTTGACCAGGATGTTTTCATCACCAACTCATATGAAACAGCCATGAGGACCGCTCAAAACTTTCTTTCTATTTTCCTCAAAAAGTTGGTAGACCTTTTCATTTTATTGCATACATTTTGCCTTCATGTCAATTATTTGGTTTTTGATGTATTCACAATGTTGTTTCTTAGATGTGGGAGCAAGCAAGGGGAGGAGGATTACAGGCCGCTGTTCGAGAACTTTGTACAGGACCTTCTCTCTACTGTGAACAAACCCGAGTGGCCAGCAGCTGAACTCTTGCTTAGCTTGTTGGGAAGATTGTTGGTAGGACTTCTTTTTTTAAAAAAATTATACGGCTTGTTTATTGGTCACATTTGGTTAAGCCGATGTAAATTGGTTAAGCCGATGTAAATTGGTTAAAGAGGGTTATTCCCCTGTTTTGCACTTGTGTAAATTCTCATAGAAGAAACCTCGTATTGTAGGTTCTCACAGGTCTGCTGTTACAGAGTCCACCATCGCCACCTGCTGGTATTATCTGCTAACCCCGTGGTTCTGTTATCTCAGACATATAACCAAACAATAAATTTGTTTCATTTCGGATCCATTCAGATTTTTATTTCTTTCATTTTTTGGATCTGAAATTTGATTCTGTTCTTTTATTCAGATTTCTGATCTGTCCAGATTTTCAATTTGGAACTAAGTCACATGACCGTGCCTGTAATGCAACCCCCAACAGCCCCAAAAAAATCGGATTGGCCAAAGGACAGTCACATGTCTGAATTTAGTTTTGAACGAAATTTGGACGGATAACAATTTTCGTTAAACGAGCATTTGGATTAGCTCGCATGCGGACGCGTTAGAATTCTGATGCATCCGGATGTCCGAATTTAACAAAGTTCGTAATATCCATTCAGAATTAAATGAAAATTTAATGTCTATTATCTCTGTTACTGCCCACAGTTTCATGTAATAGTGTGTGGTCACTTCTGGTCTTTTCAGCTGTGTTTACAACACTCTTCATGCACACTTAATTTTTGTCTGTTTTTAGGTTCATCAGTTTAGCAACAAATCAACAGAGATGGCACTTCGTGTGGCTTCCTTAGATTACTTGGGTACTGTGGCTGCGCGACTCAGGAAGGATGCAGTTACCAGCAAAATGGACCAAGGATCAATAGATAGGATCCTCAAACAGGTACAGAAGGGATGTGTCTGCCATATACGTATCCTTGCTATATTCCTTACTACTTTTGCACTGTTGTGATATTTAATTGACAAATGGAAATATCAAATTATTCCAGCTCAAAAACAACCATGTACTGCCAAATAAAAAACTGATCATATTTCCCAGTTGTACAATGTATTATGTTTTGCTGTAATAGTAGTAATACAAAACAATATTACAAACAAAATCTAAAAACTTGATTTGAGGAGAAGATCGTAAGGCACCATCAGCTTTTATAACTGGCTGGGGTCTATTGCAATACTGTCCAACTTCTGTCACCAGTTTATACAAGAGCAATTTTAATGAATACATGGCTGATATTTGTGGGCTCCTATACCTTGAGATAATGTTGTGAAACTGATGTTTTTTTGCCGCATTAAAGTTCATCTTCATGTAATGAAGATTCTATTCATGCTTCTCTAGTTTTGGACACAGCAGGGTAAGGGTTAAACCATTGCCAGGTTCTTTTCATGTTTTGCCCCTTTTTGGAGGCTTCACTCTCACTGTCAGTCCCACTGACCAGTATCAACAGGACAGAGAATGAATCAAGTTCTATAGTTTTACAGTTCTTTCAAATTGGGAAATAGGAATAGAAGAATTTGGCAAGATTAACTTCCTTTTGTTTCTGGAACAGGAACTGACAAAAGCTCCAAAATTATTATTCTTAAAATGGGAACTTCACCCTTTTTCTTTTTCTATAGACGATAAGAAAGGAGAAGAACCAGTGTCTTATCTGTATTACCACCTACTAAATCCACCAAAAATACCATTTGACATTTCCACTTCGTTAATATGCGCATGGTTGGGTTGGTTGATTCCTGAACTCTTCATTATAATGTGTTTACTTATCTGGGATTTAAAAAAAGATTTAACCACCTCACACCCGGCCGTTCTAATTAAACGGCCCGGACGGTGGCTTCTTGGCGTTTTTAAACGTCCTTGCATCTCCGCTCATGCGTGCCGTATCGGGAAATCTGCTTGAATTGTAAAGAGCCGTTGATGGCTGTTTACATACAACCATTCCGGCGGCTGTAAAGCCATAATCTCTTGTTTTATGCATGTGGGTGTGCAGCCCCCACACCGCCGCCGATCCCAAGCTTCTCTGTGCCCGGTGCGAGCCCAGGACTGGCTAAGTGGCTTTAGTCACCGGAGTTCAGAGGGAGATCAGCACACGATCTCCCTCTGATCTCCCCGCCGGTCTCTGAATGCAAGAAGTGATGTATATTACATCACTTCCACATTCAGCTGTCATTCTTCAGCTACAGGACCTGGAGAGAAGCTGAAGCAGATCTCTGCTTCAGTTATTTAAAGTTCCCCGCCCCCCATACACACACAAACATGCGTCCGGTGTGCCTACATGCGAAAATGATGATTGCGCTTCACATGTTGTGAGCAATCATTTTAGGGCCACCAATCACTGTTAACTCTAAACTGATGAGTGGTAAAAGCTTTTAAAGTGTTGCCTATGGCCAATTTTAGATATGGTAGTTTTTGCGATTTCGCGGGCACGCATCATTTTAAAGCTTGACATGTTTGGTGTCTGTTTACCCAACGTGACCCCGGCTTTTATATTTTATCAAAAATGTAGGTAATGTTTCATAACCTAGGGAAAAAATGATTTTTTTTCAAGATTTTTGGTACATTTTTCATTGTATAGTAAAAAATAAAAACCCCAGAGCTGATTAAATACCACCAAAAGAAAGCTCTATCTGTCCCCCAAAAATGGTACAAAATTAACTTCAGTACTGCAGCACTGAATACTAAAAAATGGCCTGGACAGGAAGGGGGTTAAACAACCCTTGTCATCAATGGTTAAACGGAAAAAAAAATTACAGTGGAAATTTAGGAAAGTATTAAATCTTAAAGCCCATTTTCTAGAGGGTCACCGCTGTCTTAAATGTACTTATAAAATGTCATTCAGCTGGTCACATTCACAAGCCTCTAGGGCAGCTGAATGCTGAGATGGTGGAACCCTCAGATTTCCCACATGTATCAATTTAAGGAGTCTCCTTTTTCCTGATGAGCTCCTATGCCTTTTACATGCGTCACAGGCATCACACTTCCTCACCACAACATACTTCAGAGACTTGTGGGGTTTCTTATTCCTAATCCATGTCAGTAGGATTTCCATTATCTACTTATTCCCTGAGGGGTTTTTGACCATATTTCATTATATATTGCTTTTGTTATTTTCTGCAGGTTCCTGAAGGGGAAGATGAGATCCAACAGCTCCAAAAGGCTCTGTTAGATTATCTAGAGGAGAACACCGAGACCGATCCATCACTAGTGGTAAGTCTATCTTTGTGTCCAGATATCAATAGGGACATCTTATGCCTCCATGAAGAGATGTAGCGTTAAGGTAAACACACATTCTGTTGTCTCCTCCTTCAGTTTTCTCGGAAGTTCTATATAGCACAGTGGTTCCGTGACACTACAATGGAGACAGAGAAAGCCATGAAATCCCAGAAGGATGAAGACTCTGATGGAGCACATCATGCAAAAGATGTCGAATCCACGGGAGATATAATGCAGAGAGCGGAAAAAAGGAAAAAGTTCCTCCGTAGCATCATTAAAACACCACCATCACAGTTTAGCACTTTGAAGTAAGGACCAAATAGAAGTTGGCTTTCACTGGATTTGTTTTGCTTCAGCACTGTAACACATTCATCCCTCTCTTACAGGTCAAATTCTGACATAGTCGACTACGATGATGCTTGTTTGATTGTGCGCTATTTGGCCTCTATGAGGCCGTTTGCCCAGAGCTTTGATATTTATTTGACCCAGGTAAATATACTAAATCCTACTCTAATCATTTGGTTGTTCATTTAGTGATCTGGGGAACGCTTAGTGAGCATATGCTTTGCCCACAAGTTTGCTTTAATTGATACCTTGCATTTAGATACCTTCCTCAGAGACTGTAACATACAGGGGTACAGGTACTCTTAAAAACAAGATCACACAGGGATTCGTATACAACTTGATGGACCTGTGTCTTTCTTCAACCTCAAATACTATGCAGCTATGATACTTATGTTGGTAAAATTAAATGTTTGTAGTAAAAATGAACTTCTGTCTATTGTAGGAACAGATATTTTTAAATTTCTTTTTAATATGTGAAGATTTTGAAATCTCTAAGGCCCCATCCACACAGGAATCGGCCGGCACGTACAGCTCCGTGCTGTGTGCACGGCCGTATCGGGCAGCTCCTGGGAAGGACACCCCGTCCTTCTCTATGGGACTACGCGGCCATACGCCCCCCTACGCTCACCTAAAGTGCGGGTGCCTGTTTCCAGGCTCGGACGCAGACAGGATCCATCCAGTCCGCGTACGATTACGCTCACCCTCACGGACGTCCACTTGAGGTGAGCGTAGGGGGGCGTACGGCCTGTGTGAATGGGGCCTAAAGGAACCAATTATGTATTCCCTTTTCTTTATAATAGAAAAGGAATAAATATTTTCTCTAGGTTCAGAGCCCATGGAGATTGTTGTCTGCACTACATGGCTTGAAGCGTTTGTAGTGGAGGTTTTTTCTAAAACAACACACTTGGCTTGTTTAAAGTTTATAAAATTAGGGGGTTCAAACAACTGATAAAACATTCCTTTGGCTGTCTTCAAAATCTCGCATTGCTAAAGTCACTTCCAGCTTTTCCCAGAGAACTGTTACCAGGGGCAAACTGCTGGTGTTCAACTGTGTACATTTGATTTATTGAAGCACTGCTGACATTGTTGGAGGCATTGCTCAATTCAGATTTTATAGTGCAACACCTTACATTTGAGTTTTTTCTTAATACTTATTACTCAGGTTTTACATTTGGTATCCTTGCTTGCTTTGACATTAAGGGGTGCTTACATGCTTTTTCAGATTCTGCGGGTACTTGGGGAGAATGCAATTGCAGTCCGAACGAAAGCCATGAAGTGTTTGTCTGAGGTGGTAGCTGTGGATCCAAGCATCCTTGCCAGGGTAAGTTCTGCATCCTGTGGTCCTGAAAAGTAGTGCTTGCTCATTCAGTGCTGTAAGTGACGCATGTGTTTACCTCCAACAGCTGGATATGCAGAGAGGTGTGCATGGGAGGCTGATGGACAATTCGACCAGTGTGAGAGAAGCAGCTGTGGAGTTACTGGGACGCTTCGTACTGTGTAGACCTCAGCTGGCCGAGCAGTATTATGATATGCTCATTGAGAGGATTCTGGTGAGTGATAATGTCCTGTGGAGCTGTGTAGGTCTTGTGCATTTATCTGCTGTGCTGTATACATCATTTTTAATCTACACTTCTTTGTTGAGAGGAACTTTGACATTTATAACAGTTCTTTTTGCTTTAATAATTACCATGGACTTTGCTTGCATTGTATTTTCAATAATTAATCCTTTTAAAATAAAAACAATTCTTTAGTGATGATAGTTATTGTCCCTGAGAGAAAATGACATTTCATTTAATTTATTTATATTGTCAAAACTTGGTGTACATGTTGGATATAAGATCAGATTTAGCTTACTGTAATGCTAAAGTGCAGGCACTGCGTACTGCCAGTACTCTGTGAAAAACTTCACGTAATCCCTGTGTGGCCCCTGTTTTCCATGCTCGGGCTGTAAAAGAGACTTAGCTTTTTGTCCAAGGCACCTACTATATCCAGCCCCTCCCACCATCTCAGTCCAGTGGCAGAGCCCCTACTGACTAATGAGGTTTGGCATTTGCCAGTTGAATGATGGCAAGGTTAGTTCCAGTTAGTTCATTTTATAAGCTAATGACTTCCCTTTTCTCCCATTTTACAGGACACTGGTATTAGTGTAAGAAAGAGGGTGATAAAGATCTTGCGGGATATCTGCTTGGAACAACCAACGTTTCCAAAAATCACAGAGATGTGTGTAAAGATGATCCGCAGAGTCAACGATGAAGAAGGCATTAAGGTAAAGCTTGAGAAAGTGTGTGTGTGTGTCCCCCAATTATGTATGATCATGAACATCTCCACAGTCTGTTTTTGCTACAAGCATTGCCTGCTAAGGTCAACTACTGCTGTGGTCTGTGGTTCCTTCCGCAGGCCCCCATGTCACTACAGTGTCTTGTATTGACATAGGTGGCCAGTGGATGGAATCAAAGTGCAGTAGGGGCCTCCAGCATCCGACATTTTCAGAAGTGTCAAATTTAGAATATTTTTCAGCAATATTATTTCTTTAACACCATAGTTTGTGCTACTGGCAGTCGGGTAGTTGGGTTATCATTGTTTGCTTTGCAGGGTGGTCTTTACTATTAAAAATGGTCGACAGGATTGCTTTAACATTATGGTATGACATTCATCACTGTCCGCCTTTTCTTTTCTTTCTCTTTTTTTTGTTTTTAGAAACTAGTAAATGAAACATTCCAGAAACTCTGGTTCACTCCAACCCCTCAAAATGATAAGACAGCAATGACCAGAAAGATCCTCAACATAACAGATGTGGTGGGTGAAGGTTTCTTTTTCTTTTTGAAAAGTGTGTTTCCTTATAGAAGTATACATTTGATGATGTGATTTCTGGTAATCCTTGTGCAGGTTGCAGCTTGCAAGGACACTGGCTATGACTGGTTTGAGCAGCTACTTCAAAATGTGAGTATAAATGATCTCTGTTCTCAATATTTAGCATTGCCTATGTGGGCACTGCATGATTAATGGGTCTTCTTGTGTTCCTCAGCTTTTAAAAACAGAGGAGGACGCCACGTACAAACCTGTGAAAAAAGCGTGTACACAGCTGGTTGACAATTTGGTAGAGCACATACTAAAGTATGAGGAGTCCATGACAGGTACAATTTTGCTTTTTTACTCTCCGTTTAGCTTTGTTTTACAGGAGGATGTTTACCCACAGAACGTAACTTTTTTTTTTTCTTTTTTTTTTTCTGTGTGTTGCAGACTCTGACAACAAGGGTGTGAACTCGGGTCGGTTGGTTGCTTGTATTACCACTCTGTTCTTATTCAGCAAAATAAGGCCTCAGCTAATGGTAAAACACGCCATGACCATGCAGCCATACCTTACCACTAAATGTAGTGTAAGTAATTCAAATTTGTGTTGCTTTTATTCAGAGATTTTCTTTTTTATTTCATGCTATGTTCTTGATTAACACATGAGGCTGTAGTACACATGCATTTAAGTTATATTGTGGTCAATCAAGCATGTCATGATTTGATTGTGACCGGGCTTCATAATAATGAAAAAAAGACAGCATTTGATCTGTGGGTTTGTTGACAGGAGTAATTGGTTGACTCACTTTATCTTTTAATCATAATATTCTTTTTTGTTTTACACCCCCACCCCCCCCATTTTTTTTCTGACATTAATGCTGTTAAAAGCTATTGCAAAAATAATGAGCTTATTGTATTACCTTACCTGAGCTAAATAATGACGGAGGGGAAATTGGCAAAGGCAATTGCAGGTGGCAGAACTTTTGTATCTTCCCCCATCTAGTGGTCATATTTGGCACTGCGCTATTTTTAAACTAACGTTGAAGCCAAGGCACATCGTCTTTCCATCGATAATCATTAACACTAATCAGTATGCCTTAACTTTATATGACTGCACTCCAGGCTGCATTTCTGATATCTGGCATGTAATCTTGGACTCAATTAGGGTAAAAGTTCTATTATGTTGTAGTGGTGGTACAACCATAAAATGGCATAGATTCTGCCACCAAGGCTCAGAGAGCACACGGAAAATGGAACTGTCCAGTAACATCAGTTCCACTTTGTCCCTCCCAAAATTTAATTTGTCCTATAGACATTAATGCAATAGGAGTCTGTTTAGTAATTTTAGTCAGTTGAGTCCCAGTCTGAAAACGGATTTTAATTTTCCCTCAAAGTCTCTTTTGATCAAATCCATCTCTACTTAGGTCTTATATTCCTTTTTCACAGGCTACAGTCTAAGCCTTATTTTTCTCTCTTATTCACCATTCTCAACAAGAACATACATACTTTGTTAAAATAAATATCCATCTATTGACATCAACTCATTTTATTCCTCAGACTCAGAATGATTTCGTGGTGATATGCAATGTTGCAAAAATCTTGGAACTAGTCGTGCCATTGATGGAGCACCCTAGCGAGACGTTCCTTGCTACGATGGAAGAAGATCTAATGAAGCTCATCATCAAATATGGCATGACTGTAAGATGCTTAACTGTCTTGTTTTTTTTCCTTTTTAAAGGGGTTGTTCACACCACCCTAAGTGCTTTCCGACCTGATTGTGGCCGAAAAGCATTGGATCGCATCACTGCCTGCTCACTTTGTTTTGGTGCTGGAGGGGGCATGGCGGTGGATTGAAGTCACTGGCACCGCAGCCACGCCCTCCGGCCGCAGTGCGATCAGTCACACCTGAACGAGTGGCACATCAATATCTGCGTTCTGGTCTGGTGCGGTCAGAAAAAAAAAGTGCATGCAGCATACATTTCAGTGGTAGCCTGGGCTCCCTGGTCTACAGAAATGCTGTTTAATGTGCTTGATTTTAAAGTAATCCTGTCAGCTCAAGAATATGCAGAGTTTATCTACACAGCTCCCAGGTATCATTCAAATTTAGGATCTCATAATTGTCCTGCTCCCTGATTTTTCCTTAGGCCAGCAAGGTCGCCTATTGTATTTGGCAGCCAAAATCAAGGCACTGGCGCAGGAGTGGTCATTCAAATATTGACCATGTAAGCTGTGATTGTTTATTTGCATATCGTAGTGTGGCTGGATTCGGGGGATACCTGGGCAATTAAATTATAAAAACAGCATACATACACCAAGAGGGACAAGGTAAAGTGTGCCCGAAGGTTTACTGTAAAGTGTATTTCCACTAGGGATGCACCGATACCGGTATTATGGTATCGAGTACCGATATTATTATTTTTTCAGTACTCACCGATACTGAGTACCATTCAGGAAGCCAGGTGGCGTGTAATGACTTGCCACCCGGCTTCCCGATTAGCCGGGAAGCTGCCCCCATGCTTCTCGTCACTATGTTACTAGAAAGCATGGAGCCGGCTTTCCGGCAAATCAGAAGCTGGGTAGCATGTAATGACGCGTTGCCCGGCTTCCTGATACAGCAAGTATCGGTCTAGGCATCGGAGCATTTAGGTAGTATGAGTACACACCCAAATACTCAGCATCAGCACCGATACTAGTATCGGTGCATCCCTAATTTCCACCAACCAAATTGGGATAATACCAACTTTATATTTTTGTTATCACAATACTTTAAAAAAATTAAAGATTGCTGCTTTCCTTTAACTTTTGTGATAGCTGAAGTTTTCTCCTGCTATGTAGCCTTAAAGTGGGGGGATGGGGAGTGGATGTTTACCAAAATTGTCTACAATGTGCTGGCAAATCTCATCTTCAGTTTTAAAATAGAATGGAACACCGTCGGTCCAGGGAGGGGGCTGTGGAGTTAATAATTATCACAGTTAACGCTGTCTGTCCTGTTTGACAGATCGCATCATCAGTTGTAAGCTAGATGTTATTGAGGGAAACTTTCTCTCTCCCAGCTTTGCATTGGGTACAGACTCACTTTAAGATTGTTCAGAGTAGCTTGCAGTCTTTCTAAAGGCCTGCTCCAAAGAAACATCTAAAAGATAAGACATATTTTAAAATGGGAACATATAAAGGGGGTTTCTCAAATTTGACTGAAAAAGTGGAAATACAGTATATGTCAAAGGATTCAGCGCTTATTCTTAATTCTTGCTACTACAGCCTGCTTAAAGTCAGTTGCAAGGGAAACCTGTTTTGCAGTTGAGGAGTTTTATGCACAGGGGCCCATCGGCCTCAAAGAATTGTTCAAATTGTTTTGTTAAAGCAGTATGTTCTGCTGGAGTTTAATAGGGAAGGGGGTGTATGGAAAAAAGATTGACAAGCCTCATTTATTCCAATACAAGGTTTTTCCATTCATCTCCCTCCAATGGTGACCACAAGCAGTTGCTACAGGAAGAAAGGATGTAAACGCACTGCTTCCAGAATGAAAGACTTGTGTCGTCACTGTGCTTTTTTTTTTTCCCCCCCTTCACCCCTTCTCGTCTTTCTCTCCATGGCTATCTATATAGTACAACTTCCTTCTATGTAACAGTTTTTTATTTTTAAGATTACATAAAGCTTCAGCTTTAATCTTTCTATGTGGATTATTGTGAACACTAATATCTGACTTCTGTAAAACTGGACGTCATACCAGACCTCCTATTCACTACAAGTTAACAATCGCATATGGCAGTGAATTGAAATAGAAATGCTGAGGTATCCAGAGCAGCCAATAGGGTTTAAGCTTTCAGATTGTCTGCAGATAAATAGCAGCTGAACTCTTTAGGCATCACCTGGACTTTCCTTTCTGCCAGTTTTCAACTCAATCCCATGATTTTCTCTGCAGTGTTTCTTATTCATTTTAAGTTTTCCTTTTGTCTATATGTTTGCATTTTTCTTGACCTTTTTTTATTTTTAAGTAACTTAAATATGCAAACCAATTTGCATCTCAATAGACTTATTTTAGTGCTTAGGAGTAAATCAGTATCACTATTTTAGTATGTTTGTATTATTTATTTTACATTAAACTCTGCTCTGTTTTTACTTCAGGTGGTACAGCATTGTGTGAGCTGCCTAGGGGCTGTCGTAAACAAAGCAACACAAAATTATAAGTTTGTCTGGGCCTGTTTTAATAGATATTATGGTAAGTTTTTTCTATTTTAGAATTTGACTTCAGCAAACCAAACACCAGGCTTCGGGCTGAGCAGGAGAAAACTAATCAATTCCCCCTTCCATGCTAAACAGCATGGATGGAGGAATCTCCATTGCCAGCTATTGTATTCAAACAGACCTGTAGCTGTCTGAACACATGAACAGTGACTGCACCTGGTAGGATGGAGTCACTATTTGGTCGATAATTTTTCACTTGACGAAGTCTGTTCGCAGGGCCACCAAGTGCTCGATTTTCGGACGATTCCTGAATCGGCTGAAATTTGAGCAGTGTATGGCCAGCTTAATACTTTTGAAAGTCTGCTCGCTTTTATAGTGCTTTGTTACGGAGTAGAACTCTTTGGTGCCCAGAATCTAGAAACTGCTTTTAGAGTAGGTAGATTTGGCAGATGGCTCCAAATCTAGTGGAAACAGATCTTTGTTGATTTTTCTTGTATACTGATATATAGCACTGTACCAAATAAAATCCTGTTGCCAGAATTGTTCATATACAGTATGTCCAAGTCCAGCAGTAAGAGGAATATACTCCCCACACACAAGCCTCTGCCAATCTTGCCTGAATAAGAAAAGTGTAGCTCCCAAGCTGCCATGCTTGCCTAAAATATGCAGCTGTGTAAATTATTAACTTAGGCTTTCATTGATAACACTTGGGCTCTGTTATATTTGCCACAGAAAATGTGGCAAAATATTAAACTGACACTAAATTCAAGAGTTAAATCTTAAAAAGGCATTCATATCATCTCTGAATTCATGCTGACACACACAGAGACCATGTGTCAGCATGAATTACTTGATACGTAGGGTACGTGATTACAGCGCCACTGTCTCGGTAATTACACAGAGCAGGCGAAGAACGGACGTTCTTTGTCTGCTCTAGGGGCTTTATGGTGAGCTACTATGCCGTGGTCACGGGTCCCCCAGAGGAGCGGACACGATTGCCGCCGCCGCTCGATTTAATACATGTGATCTAATTAGATCATTTGTATTAGACGAGCAGCGGCTCCCACTGTACATTTAGCTCTGCTTGTCAGGAGCAGGGCTGAATGTACAAAAAAAATTCCCCGTCGGGCGATAGGGATTCGCTACATAAGACGCACGCACATTTTCCCCCTCATTTTTTTGGGGGTGGGAGGGGGGTGCGTCTTGTGGAGCGAAAAATACGGTAATTCCTGAGTTTAGTGCCACTTTAAGGCCACATGCACATGGGACCAATGAATGCAGTGTGTGTTCCTGCAGCAAGAATCTGCAGATTCTTGCAGCAGGAATCATAGGTGGATCCATACAGCTTTCCACAAGCAGCAGGTAGTTTGCAGATCCATTTGCAGCCATTAGCCCTGTGTGCATGTGGCCTAAAGTGGAACACCAAACAACATATTTCTAGATAGTGTGGTGAAGTTAGAATATTTTAGGGTTTAGCTGTCTGTGGGGATCTCCTGTCTCGTTGATGGTGGTCACTGGGACAAGACGTCTGGTGGATTCTCCTCAAGGGGTATAAAGACAGCTGAAATATTGGCCTTTCGCCACTCAAGTCAATTTCTCTTTAAAAAGTTTTTATCGCTGTGTTTGTGTTGAAGACGTTTCCCCTTGTTTTTATTTCTTAAGGACTACTGTCATCATAATAGGAAGTGATTTCCCTGATGGTGAGACAGACGAAAATGTAAATAGGTTCTGAGCCTTTCTCACTCTAAAAAAAAAAAAATCTGAAGTTCCACATATGACTTTAAAAAGATTTCTCCCATCAGGAATACCCGGATACCTGCAATTTTCTTTTGCCAAGCACTTTAGGTCCTTAAGCCAAACCTGAACTTCTTAAGCAGTTGCATTCTAGCAAATAAAGCAAATAAAGTAAAGTAAAGTAAATAAAATGAAAATATTGGAATTGTGTTTTTTTTCTCCTAGGTGCACTTATGAAGTTAAAAACTGAACATCAGGAAGACCCAAACAGTACGGTCCTGACCACAAACAAATCGGCTCTCCTGCGATCACTTTTTACTGTTGGAGCACTTTGTCGCCATTTTGATTTTGATGAAGAGGACTTCAAGGGTAGCAGCAAAGTAAATGTTGCGGTTTGTAAAATTTTTTTTTTTTTTCTTTTGTTTGTCTTTTACTTTCTTTCATAGCTTTAAACACTTTATTACACATTTACACATACACTCTGTATGTACAACTCCCTTCAACTTTTGTTTTGTTTTTAAGACTAGAAATGTAATTTGTTTTCTATGTATGGATTTTCATGACAGGTTAACATAAAAGACAAGGTCCTGGAGCTGCTGTTGTATTTTACAAAGCATTCGGATGAAGAAGTGCAGACAAAAGCCATCATTGGTCTTGGTAAGAAAGATAATTCATTGTATTTCCTTTGCATGGAGAAGTGTTCCTTCTAGATGTGTATTGTGCTGTGACCTGTATAGCTGTTGTAAATCTGTAACTTTAGGCTTAGTCTATTAACCACCTTACTACCAAACCATTGACAAATAGCAATTAGGTAGTCACTTTTCTGGAGTGTTGTCCAACAGTAGGAGGGCATTCACCACTGATGACCAACATTTAAGGGGACACACACACACCATTGACCACCAAGCTTCAAAGAGGAACTCTTTAAACAGCATAAGGGGACACTAAATACTGACCTCTGAAATCTGAAAGCTTTTCTGTGTGTTACATAGTCCTGACCCTGCACTATATTGTACACTACCTGGATTTGGGTCAGTGTTATGATCTGTTGCTTCAGTTGGTCTGGTCGGGCTCAAATTGTGAAAGAGTGGTTCAGGGACCATGAGACATCATTGTCACACACGGATTGGCCACCACAGAGTCCAGACCTTAACCCCTTTGAGAATCTTTGGGATGTTCTGGAGAAGACTTTACGCAGAGGTCCAACTCTCCCATCATCACTACAAGATCTTGGTGAGAAATGTAACACTGAACGGAAAAAGTTTGACGTTGCATAAGTTTATTGAAACGATTCCACTGCGAATGCGTGTCGTAATCAAAGCTAAAGATGGTCCAACAGAATATCAGAGCGTGTGACCTTTTTTTGGCCAGGCAGTGTATTTAGATAGGTATAAACAACATGTAGGGCAAATGGTTATGGGGAAAAAGATACATGCTGAACAGTTTTTATGAAACGTTGGGGTCCTGGTAGTTTTATCATGACCACATGGGCCTAGTAGCAGTTGTTTCCTCTGTTTCACCTAGTTACATTTTGGATGATAAATTTGATATAATTAAATTACGTGTGAAACAGATTCACACTCAGAAAATGTAATTTCACTACATTAATGTGCTTCATTTGTTCTTTTCAGGGTTTACATTTATTCAGCATCCAATTCTCATGTTTGAGGGAGATGTAAAAAACTTGTACAATAATATCCTGTCTGACAAAGGCAGCTCTGTAAATCTTAAAATCCAAGTTCTGAAGAATCTCCAGACCTATCTGCAAGAGGAAGACACACGGATGCAGCAAGCAGACAGAGACTGTGAGTAATCCCTGACCGGTCTGTGATGTTGCTACTAAAGAGATAATGAGAATATAGCACTAGGTCTCCCAAAGCTGCATGAGGCTGGCGTAGGTGCCTTTTGTAACAACTTGTCTCCTCTTATTTCAGGGAAAAAAGTTTCCAAGCAGGAAGATCTGAAAGAGATGGGAGATATTTCCTCAGGGATGAGCAGCTCCATTATGCAGCTTTACCTCAAACAGGTCTTGGAGTCCTTCTTTCACAAGCAGTCTAGTGTACGGCACTTTGCTCTCAATGTCATCGCCTTGACTCTCAACCAGGGTCTCATTCATCCTGTGCAGGTGAGATTTGACATTAACTTTATTTAACAGATATGAGGCATAAGGCGTGTTGCACGCAGCATTCTCTTTTAGCCGTGCAGATTGTCTTGTGCGGTCAGGCTGGCTGGATGTTGCGGGGTGAGTGTCACAGTGCTTGTATTTTCCAGTTTAATCATTCGGTTGCCAAAGTCAAACAGAGATGTCATCGCTATTCATTTATCTCTATTGTCTATTGATGGGCACAGCTTCATAGTAGCAAAACCTAGGGTTATACTGCAGTCTACAGGAGGAATGGATGCTAGGCACATAGAAAACTGAGGGCCTGCCCTTTTAAAGTGAAACCAAACTCACCGGTCAGAGAACTATGGGGTAAGTGTTTTTCCCCATAGTTCTCTTTCCGGTCACGGGAGGACATACTGTATACTAACCTCCTCCCGTGACCCAAAGCTTAGTATATAGCGGGCTATTGCCCCATAATGGGCGTGGGGAGTGGTAACTGACAGTTACTGCTCTCTGCAGGGAGATGATCAGAAAGTGAGCAAGCAACGGTATGTGTTCACTCACCTCATAGTTCTCCTTTAAATCTTAACAATTAAAGAACCTTAACTATTAACAATAATGTATCTTATTTGTGTATCACTCGGCTGTAGATCCTCAAAGCAGCTCTGAATTGGTGCTGACACTGTCCTTCCTTCTGGAGGGGGACTACTTTTGTTCCCCATGGTCCCTGTGTGTGTTGTAAAGTAGCCACCGCTTCAAGCTCACTCCCATGATAGACTACAATCTCACATTTACTTTACTCATTTGTATTGAGATTGTAGTCTATCCCAGGAGTGAGTTTGGAGCGGTGACTACTTTACAACACGCGGGGAGCATGGTGAACAAAAAGTAGCCCCCCTCCAGGAAGGACAGTGTCTGCTCCAACTCAGAGATGATTGGAGGATCTACTGTCGAGTGACAAACAAATAAGGTACATTCTTGTTACTAGTTAAGGTACTTGTACAATGTAATTTTAAGATTTAGCTCACTTTAAGGCTATAACCTCTCCCACCCAGCACCTGCTTGGCTTATATCCAATCTCCAGTGGGCACTGATTTCTTCATTTTTTTTTTTTTTTTTAGTTCATTTTGGAAGATTTTTAAACTTTCTTACTAGCCAAAGAGTGAAGGTTTTCCCAATTCCTTTAATATACTGATGTTCGCTGTGCAACAGCTTTGAATTCATGGAAGTTACTCCAGTCAGCCATGAAGTGCAGTTTTTCCCAGTTCTTCAAATGTACTGGTGCTCTCTCTGCGATGGTCATGCACAGGGCAGTGGGTACGACTCTGTTTCAGTTATCACAACACCACTTTTAGGTCAGGCCAGTATGTCTGAGGATTCCTTTTGTAGGTATCGGGCTGCAGCAATGTTCCTGTTTCCGTCTATGAACACTCACTGTTAGCATGCTTTATGCTGAGTTTTTTTCTTTTTAAATTCTCCTTTTGCTATGGTGCTACCTTATAAAACAAAGAAGAAAAAAGAACAGCGCCTTTTCCTTGTGAAATACTGTTTTATTAGTCCCAAAAATAAAAAAAAACTGAATGAATCATACTCGCAAACGGTGTCTTTAGCAAAGCATTTCAAATTGACAAACATGCTGGCATGTAGCAATCGGCAACCGCAAAGTGGGCCACAATCTTTGTCCTGCTGATGGTCACGTCCTTTCCTTCCAATGTTTCCTGATGGTCTACATATACCAAATGTTTGTACTAAGGAAGCATAGAGGCTCATTGTTCAATTCTCCTTTTGAAAAGGTCACAGACCTGGAACAATATGGAGATCAGGAGTTGTAACTTCACTATGATGTTCCTGACATGCTTATTCTGAGTCGGTAACACCAAAAGTATTGAAAAGAGAAGCAGCCAGCAAGATAGCTGAAGGAAGTTGATGGTGGCCACCTATATTTTTCTCTATCCTTTAAAGTTGACATAGTATCATATCTGTTTTTTTCCATGTTAAATGCACCTATTGTAAGTAATGTGTTAGTGTAGCATTACAGGTATTTATTAATGCTCACAAAGATCACAGAATTCCCTCTGACAATTCATCTTCCATTCTCCCCCAAAAAATGCAGTTTTTGTTAAGGTGTCGTCAGTTTATTTACAGGTGAAACTCGAATAATGAGAATATGGTGCAAAAGTTCATTTATTTCACTAATGCAACTTAAAAGGTGAAACTAATATATGAGATAGACTCATTACATGCAAAGCAAGATAGTTCAAGCCGTGATTTGTCATAATTGTGATGATTATGGCTTACAGCTCATGAAAACCCCAAATCCACAATCTCAGAAAATGAGAATATTACATGCAATCAATAAAACAAGGATTGTACATAGAACAATATCGGACCTCTGAGAAGTATAAGCATGTATATGTACTCAGTACTTGGCACTCCTATTATTAGTTTCCCCTTTTAAGTTGCATTAGTGAAATAATTAAACTTTTGCACGATATTCTAATTATTCGAGTTTCACCTGTACTTCTGGACTAAGATGTTGTTCTGGAGATGGGTCGTACACATGCACAGTAGTTATAATATTTGTGTAGAAATATCTTGTATAGGTTCAGGCCCCTGGTGCTGCCTCTCACTTAGTGTGCAGTGAGGACTGACAGAGGGGAGATTTGGTTGCCTTTTTTCCTGCCTGTGACGACATAATTTTCCCAGATTGCAATTCTCAAACCTAGTTACATTTTCTTCATAGACAGTGAAATTAACGTCAGTATGGTCCATTGACATTAAAGCATGAGGTCCCACATTTCCAAATTGTTTTTGTTTTCTCTTGACCTTTCATTTTTGTTCCATTCTTAGTGTGTGCCATACCTAATTGCAATGGGCACAGACCCGGAGCCGTCCATGCGGAACAAATCGGATCAGCAGCTGATAGAGATTGACAAGAAATACACTGGATTCATTCACGTGAGTGCAGAACATGTAACTGCCATGTGATGTAATTTAGCTGTGTAATTGGCTGCTCCATAATACTCTTCCTTCCCTGTTACAGATGAAAGCGGTGGCTGGCATAAAGATGTCATACCAGGTCCAGCAAGCAATCATTTCTGATGCAAAGCGCATAGTGCGTGGGTTCCGGCAGGATGAGTCCAACAGTGCCCTGTGCTCCCATCTCTATTCAATGATTCGGGGGAACCGACAGCACAGACGGGCTTTCCTGATCTCATTGCTCAACCTCTTTGATGATGCTGCGGTATGCAAAACAACCTTTACTCTTAAATTGGGTGCCATGTTATAGAGGGAAATCTCTGGTCTTTTTTTCTGAGATTGTTTTGTGAATATGTCCAGCTTATTGTAGGTAATTCCTTCAGAATATGTTTGACTTAAAAACCTTGTTGCTGTTTCTACTTTATGTACTTGCGGGTTGCCACATGGCCATTACAAACGTTTGTGGGTTTCCTCCTTAGTGCAGCACATTGATTGGGTCTTGATACTTCTGCATTCTGAGTTCAAGGCTCTGAGCTCAGACTGGCTGTAAAACTGACTTACACTGTAGTGTAAGCTGCAGTTCTGCATCGATGTGGTACACTGCCTGACATATAAGAAGCTGCTGGCAGAATAGTGTAGCAGTGTGCACATTAAATGTGTACAGGTTCTGTAGGATAATTATGTATAGATGAAGGAACATGCTATTTGTACCACATGATTTCCAGTAAAAAGAATGAATGGTAAAATAAAGTCATGAAAGTACAGTGCAGGTAAAAAGTTGAGTCTTTGTTAGTGAAGATATACAAGCTGCTTTCAGGACCTGAAGTTCGGGTTGAAACACTGAACAGGTTAACTATTATCTAAAGCCAAATCCCATTTTTTTATTATAGAGAATGATTAGAACCCATGTCAGTGTTTAATGGCTGCGTTTTTCACTGTCTCTGGGACTAAAAGTGAGGAAAATTCAGAACTTGAACAACATAATTTACCTTACTTCTGGAGCGCCATATATAAATAGTGCAGTGTTTACAGCCTGTGTGCAAGCTGTCATTAGACATTATGGATGACAGGCAAAATGTACAGAGCCATTCAGAGTGGCTCTGTAGGTTGTGATTGCTGCAATGGTTTATGACAGTGATCGCAAATGTAAACATTACCTGTGTTTATGCATGAGAGCATAGGAAATAAATAAAGTGGATCTTTACCCCCTTTTAGTAAAAATCACAGCAGAATACAGCTGCAAGCCGATTTAAAATAGTCTTACATTCATTAGTTCAACAAACTTGTTTTTCATATACTTGCAAATAGAGTTCATCTACTTCCTTGTCCAGTTTTGGCACAAATGATGTAAAGTGCCAAAGTGTTGCATCTTGGGAAGGTTACATCAGCAGAGCATTGCTGCGAAATCTCATCTCAGGGAAAAGTATTTTCTTCCCCTGAGAGGATGTGCATGGTCACATGTCCCAGTCACATGTCTAGTCATATGTGCAAGAAATCATGAAGTAAAGAGAGTAGTAATCTGCCCTTGTTAGAAGACTGGGGATGAAAAGAGAAATAAGGTATGCAAAGAATACAAGCCGCCAATTATCTAGAAGTATGTGTGTGTAGATTGTCATTACTAAACATTTCTAAAGGTGTGTTTGTTGTTATTTTAAAGATATGGGTAAAGGTCCGCTTTATTCCTATTCTCAATGCCATCCAGTGGCCATAATGCAGTATTACGATACATTTAACATAAAAAAAATATCAGTTGTCTTGCCTCTTGCACAGAATGAACGCAAAGATTCACAGGGCGAATGGCTCTGAATTATTCCTATACAGGCATCTATGTATTTGATCTTTTTATAACAAAAATATATAATTAAAAAAATATCATTTGGGTAGGCTATTGGATGGAAACAGAGAAATGGCCTGTTAATGAAGGGTATTGCAGGCTGATACAAAAGTGCTTACAGGGACCCTTGTTTTGTTTACAGCTGTCTTAAGAAGGGATTCTCTCGCTTTAGAGACTGAATTCTGTTTTGGCTTGACATAATCTCTGGTACAGTTTTTTGTTATGCTCCAATGAAGACTTAAATAACTTTTGCAAGCTTGTTATTTGAACATCTAGAAAGCCGCCTGCCCCAATTAGAACATGTGTAAATGTAATAATTGGGAGCTCTATATACAACCGGCAATCTTTGGTATTTTTTATGAGTAAATGGCTTCTAAACTTTTAGAACAGAAATAGAATTCCTAAATATTCTCTAATCCTTCAGAAAGCTGAGCCCAACAGAACAGAATTGTTTAGCAAATAACAGCCATATTGAATAAAAAAAAAAGGTAATTACATATGTGTGTATTTAATCTGTTTTGTTTTTCCCTTTAGAAAACGGAAGTTAATATGCTTGTGTATATAGCCGACAATCTAGCTGCATTTCCATATCAAACTCAAGAGGAGCCACTGTTCATTATGCACCACATAGACATTACATTATCGGTATCGGGTAGTAATCTCCTACAGTCATTCAGAGAGGTGAGTGGTTAACCCTGGGGATTGTTTTGTACATTTTTAAAGGCTCAATACCAATACTACTTAAAGTGTATCCATAGCCTCAGCTTTTTTATGTAGTGGATTTAATTTGGAAGGATTAGAACACCTGTGAAGTTTTAACAGCTATCCATGATTTTCTGCCTGGAAAAGAGGTTGCCCCAACGACAGGAAGTGAGGGGAAATCTCTCTAACAGCCACAAAGAAGTAAAAATGCTTTTCTTTTGCTATTATTTTTCTCTTCCCCCCCCCCTCAACACTCTTCTCTACATCGCTGCCAGAGTTGGTCTCCAACTGCAGCTATCCGGTGCGGCCTTTCCTCTCCTGGCTTTGGAGTGCCGAACTTGGACTTGGATGTTTTGGGGCTAGCTTGAAAGTGACCTTCTGCATTGGGTTCTGCCTAAGTTACTTTTCAGACCCTGTTGCAGTAACAGCTACAAAGCATTTTCCAAGTCCAGAGCCGTTGGCATTGCCTCAGTGCTTGCCCTGTCTCTGATGAGGCACTCTGCAAGTAGGCCAGGCAGACTGACCACCCAGAGCGACCTTGTTAGTAGGATCAATGGGATGCTTTTAAAATGTATGCTCTTCCAGTTTCCACCGCTGTAAGGATTCATGTTGGGGAACTAAGCACTGAGGTTGTCTTTTCGGTGTAAGTGTCATACTCCACGCTCTTTCCTGCCATTCAGCAGAGATGAAACATTTCCCCGCTGCTGCTCCTGCTTTGTGAGAAGCCACATGGATATTCATCCCATTCCTGCTGCCCACCTCCAGTGACCACTTACAGCCATCTGACTCTCGCCTGCTGCCAGCGTTGGGTTTTGTGAGTAATTGAGGCCTTGCTTCCTATCCTGAGTTATGCTATTTCACTGCCATTGGGTTGCAACATTTGCTGATTTTAAATGCTGGTGGGAGGGTCCCACCCCAGCTTACTCTTAACTGCTACAGTCCAGCTTGCAGCATGGCCACTGATGCGGTCGAAGTCTGCATTCTGGAATCATGTCCTCTGCTCCTAGAGTGTGCCATTTTCAGAGCCTTCCCCAGCTCCGTTGGCATGGCCACCTCCT
This sequence comes from Nanorana parkeri, assembly GCF_000935625.1. NCBI lineage: Eukaryota > Metazoa > Chordata > Amphibia > Anura > Dicroglossidae > Nanorana > Nanorana parkeri. The sequence continues at coordinate 47,426 of NW_017307431.1, read as the reverse complement.
CTTACCTTGTCAAGTCATGTATGACTTCATGGCCCAAATCACCTATCTATTTGCTGACTCTAAATGCTGAGGCTACAAGTGAGCACCTGTGCCTTTTCCAGCAGCTTCTGTATCTTAACTAACTGTGGCTTCTAAGCAATCAGCCACTAGGACTCTGTCTGAGTCCCCTACTGGATGAACTTGCCTTTGAGGAGTTGCAGTTTTCTGCTATTATTTCCAAAGTTCAGCTCTTATTGACGTGGTGCGTACCACTTAGAAATTAAAGGGTCAACCTGTTGCTTCCACCAGCTATGCTCCTAGTTTGAAGCCGTTTAAAGCTACTCTGACACTCTACTTTTCCATGAGAGTCGAGTCCTGGGTCTGATGGTTGCCTCTTATGTTGCAGCCCCATTTGACACATTCTGTCATTGTGGGACAAGAATATTTGGTCCCTGGGCATATCAGTTTGTCTGGCACCAAGGACCAGGTTGTCCCTGGCTTGGTGGCTCAGGAAATCCGCTCTAGGGTTTGGGAACTCATTCCTTCCTTTTGGAAGAATCTCATAACGATGCCAGCCTGTTGAGTACTGAGGACCCTTTCGGTGTAGGGGGACTTGGTTGTCAGAGGAACCTCGTCTTCTGATCAACATTTTGGAGCTTAAGGTGATTTAGTTGTCTCTGCAGCTCTGGACTATCTGGCTGGAGTGTCATCCACAACACCATGGCAGTGATGTACAGAAACAATCGGGGAGGAACCAAAAATCATGCTGCGGCAATAAATCTAGATCATGTCCTATTTTGGGCAGGACTTGACGTTCCAGCTTGTCTGCTGTTTACATCGCAGACTTAGATGATGCACACAGACTTCCTCAGTGGGCTGGGTCTAGACCCAGAGGAGTTGTGCCTATAACAAGGTGATCCAGGACCTTTGTAACAGGCTGGGGACGCTGGATGTGGACCTCCTAGCCACCAGGTTTAACAACAACACTGTATAGGTTTGTATCCAGGTAAAAGGATCCTCTAGCGGAAGCAGTAGATGCTCTGGTGGCTCCATGGGATCACTACATCCTGATCTGTATTTATCCTCCCCTGAAAATGGAGGGCAATTCCAGTGATCCTCTGGGCTGGCCCAGGTGGATGTGGTGTTTCAAATCCTGGCAAATTCTCCATGGGCTCTTAAAGATTATCCGGATCTTCTGCCTGAAGGACCAGTTTACAATCCTGCTTCACAGTCATTGGCTGTAACAGCATAGCTGTTGAGGTCTAGGTTCTGAGAGACAGGCATTTCTGAATCGGTTATTCCCACAAAGCTAAAGGCAAAGATGTCTATACTTCTCACAAGGTCTGTCATCATACATGGAATGCGTTTAGTTCACTTGGTGTTAATCTTGATGTTTCCACCCTTGGAGATTCCCATCTAATGAATGTTCTCCTTCCTACAGCTAGGTCTCAACCAGGCTTTGGCTGCTAGCTCTGTTAAAGGGATCTTGTTTCAGAGACCTTTTGCTTTCATCTCTTGATTAAGACCTTTGTTCACTTTGTCTCCAATGTGACTCCATCTGTTTGTTCACCTGTGATTGCAGAATTAAAATCTTGTTCTCTCAAGACGTTAAAAATGTTATTTGATCCTATAAGGGAGTGGTGTTTTGTAGCCATCACCTCTGCAGGACTTTAACCTGTAAACAATCGTTTCTTGTCTTGCAAGGACAAGGTGGTGTTGATGTCCAAAACTTCTTTCCCATCCAAGATAGTTTCGGCTTTTCTTCCCAACCAGGACTTCATTCTTCCTTCCCTCTGTCTGGCTCCACTTCATCAAAAGGAGATTTTCTTCTATTACTTGGATGTAGTTCAGGTTGTGAGTCTGTCTCTTAACTACAACATCGTTCAGACTGATTCTTTGTCCTCCCTGATGGTCCCTTTAAGTGTGAACCAGCTGCCTGTTTCACCATCTCTAGGTGGCTTAGCAGACCTTTTTCTCTCTCGTCCATTGAGGGACACGGCTCTGTAGAATTCTGAGACCTAATGCTAAGCTGCTGCCTCTAGGAGAAATGGACTCCAGGCATACCAATTAAAAGCCTGTCACTTTAAGGGCATAACCCCCCTGTCCCCCCCAACCTCATCTCACACCTGCCAGTTTTGCTTAGTGTCCTCAGGAGATTGGATGTCTCCTTCTCTTCATTGAAGATTCTGCTACCAAGAGCAGCTAGTTGATTCATGCTGGATAATATTAAATCCTGGGAGTCTCTAGCTAGCTGACAAAACTGAGAGATTCATGCCGGATAACTTAAGTTTCCCTAGTTGTCATGAATCAGGTTGTTTCTGGTCTCAGTACTTATGCCTTCATCCAGCGGTGGACCTGTTTTCCTGTCTTCATCATTTAAAGGTCAGGCCAGTGTTTACTTGGGGATACCTGTTATGCCGGGAACAGGGCCATGGAGTCGTAAAAAAAAAATGTATTTATCTCATAAGAGGTTTTCCTATGGTGACCTGTGCTTGTTATACTTTGTTTTTCACTAGTTAGCCACATGGTGCTAACAGCGTACAGCATCCTATTTAAGTAAACTAGGAGAATGCTAGAACCCCTGCCAGCTTTATGTTCTCCTGTTCCAGAGGGCCTCAACTAGCAGTGAAATAAGTTCTAATTAGAGATGCACCAATACCAATTTTTCTAGACAGAGCACTGATACTTTTACTCAAAGTACTCACCGATACCGATTTACTGATGCCTGTTTTTTTGTGTGTCATGTGACCGTTTTTCTGAACAATACAGACTAATGATTTTAGGAGAGTGGTGGAGCGCCAGGGCCCAGACGCAGCTGCAACCGCTGTGACCCTGGTAGTTCTGCCACTGACTCCAAGCTGTAGAGGGACTAAAAATTCCAGCAATACGTTATATAGCAATGCAGAATACCACCAGCTATAGAGGACTACAAATCCCAGTAATACATTATACATTAATGCAGAATAATATGATTCTACATCCCCGCTCGGAGCGCCGCACACCGGAGCAGCAGTGACGCGACGCTCGGCGAGGTAAGTAAGAAGACGCGCTGGCGCTGACTCGAGTATAAGCCGAGGGGGGCACTTTTCACCCAAAAAAATGGGCTGAAAATCTCGGCTTATACTCGAGTATATACGGTACTCTGTTTTGCTCTCCAGGGCTGCGTGGGGGCGGGACTCCCCAGTGCTATGCCGGGTCTCACCATGGAGGAGGAGATGTACGGCTGGACCGGCACTGTAAACAGGTGCCATGAGGTCCCCAGCAAGCATGGGACCTTACGGCAGCCGCTCGTCTTTAAAATATTTAAAGGGCTAATATCGGGGCATTTTCACGAGTACGCCTTAAAATGCCAAGTAACAGTATCTGTGTATCCCTAGTTCTAACTCTTCCACTTTCTATCCAAAAATTTAAAAAATATTTTCTTTTCATTCTTGAAGGCTGATCCTTCTTAAATAAACTAAACAATATTGTGTCTTTTTTTTTCTCCAGTCGATGGTGAAAGGAGGAAAGCCCAAGAAAAAGGCAAAAGTGGAATCGTCAGAAGAAGGAAGCGGCAGCGAAAGTGAGGAGGAAGTTGTCCGGCCAAGAAAATCAAGGCGGCGAGCGGCAAATTCTGACTCCGATGACGAGGATGACGTAGATAACGTTCTCAGCTGCCTGCCAGATAATTCTGCTCCTCTCATCGAGTTTGCAAATGCTTCACAAGGAATCCTTTTACTTTTGATGTTGAAGCAGCATTTAAAAAACCTCTGTGGATTTTCCGACAGGTATTCACAGTGCCGAGCAATTACAGTTCTGGTCTCTAGTAATTTTATGTTCATAGGGCAGCTCCTTTCCTTACTGTTTGCCTTTACATTTACCTTTGGTTACCTGTGTTCATGGTCTCCTATCTCATTAACTTTCAGATTTGTATATCTTTGTGCAAATAGATATAATAAATACATATTCATTGTTCCATATTCCCATTGAGATTCTAGAGCAAGCATGTAGTGGGAGTGGCTATTCCTTCAGTTGATTAGAAAAAAGGTTTTTGTAATAAAAGGTGGCAAATACATAGAATTGCAGGATAAGAGGCTTCCGTTCCACTTTAATATAGTCATGTATTTATTAAACCAATGTACAGTAAACTCCCCATTATCCGGCATCCAAGCAACCATAACTCTCAAGCAACAAGAAGAAAAAAAATCGAAGACATAGGTCCTCAATTTGTTTTTGCCAGTTGCTTGATTGATATTTGCACACCTAAAATATTGTTAGCAACTACATTTATTTAGTTGCTAACGAAATTCTCTGTTTGCATCCTGTTGCGGCCAACAGCTAGATTCCTCAGCTGGCAGGTGCATGTAAACAACGGGCAGTGAGCATGTGCAAAAGCCAGAGTGCTATTGGCTTTTTTTGGCTATGGCAATTTAAAATGGCCAATAGCAGAATCTAGCCAGCACATGAATGGGGCGGGAGCGGTGTTGCTTGAGAGTAACTCTCAAGCAACCAAAAACTACGGTTATCCGGCAACTACCAATCCCCATGGGTACTGGATAACTGGGAGTTTACTGTACATTTATTTTAAAACTTTCCCTGCCAGAGATGTTTTTTGCATTCAGAGACAGGATGGAACATTTTTGTACATATATGGCAGTGAACTGGAAGCTTTGCATCTGCTAGAATTCATTCCACAAGAAATTTGACCGTCTTTAGAAAAAATGTTAACAGACTCTTGGTTGCTTTAGCAGCTAAGAGTCTGTTTACATGTTGTGCCAGTGAAAGGCTTAAATGCAGTTTTTGCACTGAAACCAATGACCTCATTAGCCTGCTGCTGCTCCATCTTCATCCATTGAGCAGACCAGAGAGGTGTGTTGGCCATTCTCGACACAGCTGTGCTTTCATGCAGGTCAGTCATTTGTGCTGGGGAGGGGATCGCAGGTGCTGAATTATAAGATTGCCGAGACTTACAAGACTTGCTGGGAGGTAAACCAGTTCTACCAATGTATTTGAGTACTTTAGCTTAATGTGCAATACTTAAATGGTTTTCTTTGATGAGTTTTAAATATGTATTTGTATTTTGTTACCCAGTAAAATCCAAAAGTATTCACCATCGGAGTCAGCAAAAATATATGACAAGACTATCAACAGGAAAACAGGGTTCCTCTTTAGCCCCAGGCAAACGCTGGAGTTTCTAAAGAGGGACATGAGTTGCACAAAGATTAACGACGACATCAAGAGGAGCATCGCAAAACAATACCTAGATGTAAGATCTGTTTTTCTGATGTTTCAGAATTGGGCTGTTATCTTTATCATGTTACTTTTATGCAGCTGCTGTAACAATTGTTTAGATGTGCTGAAATATGTAAAATATGATGCGGCCGAGATAATGGCTTGTCATGGAGTAACATGATTATTCATTAAATCTGTTCTATTCTAGGGGGTGCTGCAGTCCACTGGTGTATAGGCCCTGCCTACAGGAAGGCAGCATTTAATTACCACTTAGTTTGCCAGTGTCTTGTTGTCCTGTAGACAGCAGTATAACTCTAAAGGTGCCCATACACCTTACGATTATCGGACTAAACTTTTCGTCCGATGATCGAACCGTCGTACGATTTTCGTACGACGGCCCCATCCTGCCCCGATTATCGCAAGGTTCAATCAGCGGTAGTTAGAAAAAAACACCTGGACGACTTGCGGTAATTGACCGCAATTATTTTCGTTTGCGCATGAGCAGTGTTAATCGTACGACATTTGACGGACGGAAACGCCACCGAACATCGTACGATCAACCAAAGTTTTCAAACATGTTTGACCGTCAAAAGTCGTACGATTGTACAGTACTATCGGTCGGGCACTCTATTCACACGTTACGATTGTCGTACGAAAAGTCGATCGCATACGATTATCGTACGATAATCGTAAGGTGTATGGGCACCTTTAGGTAAAAGATGTTTTGTGTCCCTCAATGGACTCCAAGAAAATTATTTTATTTCTTTTTCCTGGAGAGGGTCTTTTGTTTTTTGCTTCATTGTCACAGATCATTATAGCAGGAGCAGCAACCTCAGGTACTGGTTCCCAGTCAAGTGAACATCACACAATCATGGTGATTATTTTGAAACAGGATAAGGTTTCTACTGTAATAATCTTTCCCTACTTTTAGTAATACTGAGTGCTCTATGAAATTCCACTGTAATCTCTGCTGCATTGAGGCAATGGGTCTTAGTAAGGATCTACGTGGAGATTGTCGTCTTTCCTTTTCTCTATTGGCAGCCAGTGACACAAAGCTTTTCATCAACCTGAAAAGTCAGTTATACGTGACCCCAAAATACTTGGTTATAAACTGTGTTAGATCCTTAGAGATGCCTACTCATTGGCTGCTCAGGGCAAATCAACAATGCCTGAATAAAGCTGCCTTCATGACCCTTGGAAACTCCTCTCCACTGATCCCATTAAGCTCCTTCCTCCATCACAGCCAGCGTGAAATATCATGTGTTTCTATGCATAGGGAAACATGTGACCTCCTCCCATAATGCAGTGCTTGGACCATTGACCAATTCTTCTAGAGTTTGTCCTCCCTTCCTCTAGGCTTTAATATCAGTAATGGAAAATAAATTGGTAGAGGAGCACTGGAGAGGTGTGGGTCAGGAAACGGCTTTCACAGACATCGGGGTTGCCTTACTATAAGAGTAGAGCATGCTCAAGATATTTTACTTTGGAAGTTTTCCTCTCAACCACATCCAAGGAGGTTGGTACACTTCCATGGACCGTAAACTTGGAGATGGTCTTAAATCCTTTACGTATGACATGCTGGTCTGTGATTTGTAAGCTCAATTAGCGTAGAGTTTGGGTGAAGATTGGCTATGCAAAGCATGACCAATCACGTGCAAGAAAAATTAAACAGGATTTTCTTCAACAGAAGATTAGCACATCTTCACTTCATACACTGAGCTCAGTGAACCTTCGCTTACAAAATGAGAAGTCCACTTGCAAGGTGAACATGCTCAACTCTATTACTAAATCATCCAGAAATATTTCTTTATATATATCTGGTGGTATTAAATGTATAAGAGTTTCTTTTTTGATGGCATTTAGTTGAATACGCTCTATTTATTTTAGGTTGTGTTTAAAGGTTCATTTGATTGATGGCTTAATCTAATAAATTAAATATATTGTGTTCCCTTTATTTAGCACAGCATAGAGATTGTTTCTGTTGCCTCCTCTTGCTGATGTTCTTTACTTATGTCAGGTCTTCCTTTTCTCTCATCATACTCTCTCATTTTCTAGTTCAAGCTGTTAATGGAACACTTAGACCCTGATGAAGAAGAGGAGGAAGGCGAGGTCTCGGCAAGCACAGATGCCCGAAATAAAGCCATTACCAATTTGCTTGGAGGTAACAGCCCTAAAAATAATGTGCCTGAGACAGAGGAAGAAGAAAGTGATGGGGAGGACAAAGCCGGGGGCACATCAGGGGTAAGTAGCCATGTGTTCACATATCTCCTTATTGTAGGCTAGCAATGTTTAACACTACAGCCACCTTCATCTAGAGTAGCTTGCTAATTTGTGTGTAGTATAGATTGTCCTAATATTGGTTTATCAGAAGTTGGCCATCTGCTCTGTAAATAATGCAAGCCCTGTTATGGCTTTATTAAGGACTATTTGTGTTCTCCATAAGCACCATTCTGATTCAAAGATGTAGTAGAAAGTGAAAGTTTTCATCTTAGCGGTGGCTGTGGTATCTCACTTTCTAAATCTGTACTCAAATGATAACCTAAAGCTTGTTTTGCTGCAATGGATAGAGTAATATTGATCCAGTCTGTGTGTTTTAGAAGAGTATCATAGTTTGAATTGGCTGATCTTCCCTTTCAGCAGCGATCATGTGTATCAATATCTAATCCAGTGACAGCACTGAAGAGATCTTAGAGCATTTATTTGTTTGTTTTAATTCAAGAAAGATGAGCCATTCAGCCCTATCATTGCAATGTGTGTATCCATCTCAGCAACACTTTTAAGCATAATTTGTAACATTTGAGTACAGGTTCACATTATGTTGCTGGAGTTTGCACCATTGTGTGCCCTTCTTGATGTGAATGTGTCATACTGATTTTTAGCATCACTGTATAACATTTGTATGATGATTAATGCTGGGATGGGGATTTGCATGCAGAAAAGTATTTGAATTAATCCTAGCCATTTTGGGTTGCCTTGCTGCTCTGTATCCTGAGTGTATGAGTCTCGGTCTTTAAAAAAAAAAAAAAACCCTTGCTCTTTCCGCTTTGTCCTTCCTACCTCTTGGTCTGTTGCTAGCTTCTTACCTCCTAAGCTATAAGCCTCCTTGCTCCTCTGCCAGCAGCTGCCTGAAAGACCCTTTTGTGTTTTCTCCCTACTAATTGTAGTATGTTGTATGCATGGTCAATGGAGAAGGCTTACATTTACTTCCAAATTACCTCTTACCTGGTTCTCCATGATCAGTTTGAAGCCCCTGTTGCTAGATCGGTCTCTTGGCTGGATACTCTAATAACAGAGGCTGTCATTCCAAACATATCTCTTGCCCACAGCACTGATCAGAATCCAGATTTGGGACTAAAAATCCTATATTTTTTTTTCAAATGAATGGTTTCCATAGCATATTCCTTATGTTGTAGAGAAAGCCCTGCATTGATCACGAGAACAGCCTGTTCCATACCATCGCTTTAGACTGTAGTGTTCTGTGCCATGATTATGTTAGGGTATATGAGAGCTTTCGTGGATGCTTTATTGTAAGCCATATCACTTGTTCTTTGGCTAAGAGGAATAGAACTCTTAACCTCCTCACATGACTGGCAATTCCGAAGCTCCCATTAGCTTAACATTATTTTGTGCTGGAGGGACGTGGATCACGCAACAGTGGCCTACTTTTCTGTAGCACCAAGCCATTTGCCTTCAATGCATCAGGTGTAATGTATTATCAGAATGTAAATGTACACGTTTAAAAGCCAATCATTTGTTTTTTTGTTTTTAATTGCACTGGGAATTTTGTGTTTCCTAATAGTCAAAAAAACAAAAAAAGAAAAGAAAACCCTGATGTATATTTACTGTGTCTGTGTTTTATTAGGAGTGACATGTGATTTCTGATTGTTTGGTCCCTGTGCTGTGGTCTTTTTTTTTTTTAAGTCAGGAGTATTTGATTACATTTTGCTGTGGGGGTAAGAAGCGAATTCTATAGCTAGACTTAACCTTTTATACATCTTTTTTTGTAGAAAGGGTTTAGCGGAAAAGGCAAAAAAAAACGTAGACATTGAGATTTATCCAAAGTAAAAGGTAATTTTAATTTAGATTTCCTCTTTTTCTATTCTGTCCCTATTTTCTTGCTATATAGATATACAGAGATATATATATATATATTTTATTTTTATTTATTTTTTATAACACGTTTATAAATTTTTATTTTTGATGGGATAGCAGTAAAAGTTGGTGGTAAATTGCACGTTTAAAACCTGACGTTCCCTAGGCACTGGTGGTTAAACTGCATCCTGCGGGTTGGATGGTGTCTGTGTGGGCTGTCTCACCATGGTGCCAGGGGCTTACAACTCTGTTTTTGTTGGTTTTTGTTGTTTGTTTTTTTTTCCGCTTTTTTTTTCTTCCAATATTTTTGTCATTGCAGCTAAACCTGCTTTTTCTCTTTCTTCCTTCCATTGCTTCACCCTTCCTGCACAGTTAAGAAAATCAAAAAGATTATCAGACTCTTCAGACGTGGCAGCGCAGATGAATGAAACCGTCGATGTCCAGGATGTCATTGCAATTTGTTGTCCAAAGTACAAGGACCGACCACAAATTGCAAAAGTTGTTCAAAAAACCAGCCACGGATTCAGTGTTCGGTGGATGGCAGGCTCCTACAGTGGCACTTGGGCTGAGGCCAAACGCCGTGACGGACGAAAGCTTGTGCCTTGGGTCGATACTATAAAAGAGTCAGACATCATTTACAAAAAAATTGCTCTAACGAGCGCAAATAAGCTGACTAATAAAGTTGTTCAGACTTTACGATCGCTGTATGCAGCCAAGGACGGAACTTCCAGCTAATAATATGTTTGTATATTTGCAGCCAAATTTACAGGAGAGCAGACAAAAAAAAAACCACAAAAACTTGAATATCAACATTCTGGCAAAAATTTAAAGAAAGAAACGAGAATTAAAAATCAATTTTATGGAGCGTTAAGGATGGAGCTTAGCCGCCTGAAGGAAATGTTTGGTAAACATTGTTGTGGGAGCTTCCTTCGCTGTTGTACAGCAGAAACTTCTCAGTACATTTTTACTCCCACTGTATTATAGTTTAACAAAAATTTGTTTATATCTTGAAAAATACTTTCTGTTTAAAAAAAAACAAACCAACAAAAAAAATTACAAAAAATAAAACAAGTGAATGTTGAAAATTAGTCTGTTAATGTTCTTAATAAAGTGTTCTTGGAGTTTAACCTAGCAGCGGATGGCTTTCTTTAGTTTAGCCCGGTTTCAAGGGAAGTATCACATTTTATTTTATTATTCTTTTTGTTTTTTGGGTTTTTTTTTTTTTTCCCAGGCTGTAAAATGGCAGAATTTCCGGACGTATATAATTTATTCTTTTGGGGTTTAAAAGCATGCAGTATCTATGACCTATCTGCAGGAGTTTTCTTTTTTTGTTTTTTTTTTGTTTTACTTTTGCTTTTAATATTTTATTTTTGTAAATGTAGATTTTGATGTATAAGGTCACCCTGAAAATAATACACGAAAAGGGATCCCGAGAATACCTGCTGGCGACAATACTGCAATAAATTTTTTTACTTCTTTGTTACCTGTCTGTTTCCATTTGAATTTCTTAAATGTAAAGCTGTTTTAAGAACCAATTATATTATTTTGCAGTCTTTTATGTAAAAGTTACGTTTTTGGACGCAAGACATAAAATATTGTTTATACATTTTGTATAGCCTGAAAATAACCGGTATCTTTATTTTCATCCCTTTTTAAAAGGGCATAGACACGATTTAACTCCCGATTTTATTGTATCTTGAAATATTTAGTGTTAACGATATGATTTAGCACTGTGCCAAACGCCTTTTCAAGAATGTTTGATATAAAAAGAAACTAGTTTATTCCTTGTATGTTTGAATTTCTTTCATTTTTTAATCACACAGAATTTGTAAACAATCACCCTGCAAAAGTATAAACTTTATACTTCCTCCTACCGCCTCTTCATGGTCTGCACTTTCTTGAAGCGTAAAGCCGCCCAAAGAAACTTTATATCCAATACACTTTCAGGATTGTCCAATGCCCGTGTACGGTGCCGCCTATCAGTGCTTCCACCCTCCAGCCCTTCCTTAATAAAGGGCACAGAAGTGATATAGGAGCCAGTGGGTGAAACCACAGCATGTGGCGGGCGACTCGGGCATCTGACATGCCCAAAAGTGTAAAAATTATTTGAATGGCTTTGTTCTTGAAAATGCCAAGCTAAGGGGCAGGTGAGTTGTGAAGTTTTTTGTTTCCACTTTTTATTTTAACATCCAAGTTGGGAGTGGAGAGTTTAAAAATGACAGGTACACCAACTTCTGAAATCTTCCTTGGTACATTTTAAAATGTATAAATGGCCTACCGTGTTATGTCAGGACTGCACACACACACGCATATATGTGCTTTTATTCCTGGTAAGATGCTTTCCATCATTGGCTCAGTGGCTGCAATTACAAAAATGCTGGTAAAGTGTGACCTTCTGAAGGTTTACTAATTATATTCAACGTACATATTCTCATAAGCTCCGGGTAAATAACCAAGGAATGAGGGTTCCCAGGATTATTAGATTCTACTAGACACGTCCCCACTGAGTCACCTGGGGATCCTGGCCATCCACTTCGCCTTTGATCTGCAAGACACCTGTTGGTGTGTTGGAAAGTACAAAGGTTTAGGAGTTTTGCCTTGTTTTTTTTATCTGGAGATCTGTGCAGTAGAGCAAGTTTACAGAGCCTAGATATTAACAGTTGCAGAACACTGTAAGCTGTGAAAACAATAGATTAATGAAGTCTCCTCTTTTTATTATGTTTCACAGCTCAGTCACTTAACTCCCACAGTCTGTGTTGCTTTTTATCCCATGCTTCTGTGTGGAGTAGAAACTTAGTTGCAGACTTTAACAGCTCACTCCCTTTCATTCCAGTCCACCCTCTACAAAGGAGATGGACTCTTGATTGACAGCTCTTATCTCGCTGTCTCTGTACTTTCCCAACACAAACACGATCCCCCTTCCATTTCTAGTTCCTGTGCTGATTCCTGTGAGTGTTTGATTTCCTTGTGTCTGGAAAGTGCAGGAACAGTCAGATAAGCTATCACTCATGAGGCCGTCTCCTCTGCAGAGCGGTCGGGGGAATGAAGGAGTGAGCCGTCAGTCTGTATCGGTTTCTACAGAAGCATGGGATAAAGTGCAGCATACGTTGTGGACAAGGTGAGACGACTTTAAATGCCTTTTGTAAAATTTGACTAGTTCAAACCGTAATTGGAGTACATTTCCTGGAGGATGTTCTTTTTAGGTTAGACTCTCGTTTCAATTCAACAACATTACTGTACTACTGTCCAAGTAATTTATCCTCCAAGTACAAAGTGCATCCTTTTTTCAAGTATATGTCCTGATGGGGGGTATTGCCCATTCAAATTTTGATTTCACAAACTGTCTTTGTCAACGGTGTGCATTAAAGCAAAGCTAAAGCAGTGTTTATACAGTATAATATATAGAATAGATGAGGTATATCTAATCCCAAGAACACAATGTCATATTTGGCAGTAAACCAGTCCTTGGAAATGGCGGCTTCATTACTTAAATTTATTTTTCTACACTAAATACATGTATTTTTCATCCACTGAGGATCACAGGATGTCTTCAGTTTATACTGCCACCTACAAGAGGGTTGGACACGGGGAGGGGGGGGGGGGTCTACTGTAGCCAATCCCAGGATAACTTGTCACTTCCAGCATGCTTCAGTGTCTTGCTAGTGTCCTGGGAGGATGGACATTTTCTTAATTCATTCAGTCAAGATAACTCTACATCACGGCTAGAGCTGGTCTTTACAATTGCAGCTATCCCACGCAGCCGCTCCCCAGCTTAGCTTTTAGGGTCTCACAAGTCTGATGGACTGAATGTTGCAGGGCTAGCCTAGAAGTAGAAGTGACCTTCAGGTAAAGGGTTTGGTGGAAGGTAGTTTCCAGACCCGTTCTGGTAACAAGCTGTCTGTGGAACGCTTTCCAGGTCCAGAGCCATTCTCTTTGTTTCAGCACTTGCCCAGACTTCTGATTTATTTGTGAGCAGGCCAGTGGGACTGAGCCAGTTTCTACCATGGAAGGGGTTACCACTTGAGAGCCTGAACAGTGACATCACCCGCTCCAGGCTCTTTCCTGCCATTCATCAAGTTCAGCATCTTCCTACTGCTGTTCCTGCATTGGCAGGAACAGCAGTGGTCCATTCCTACAGCCTGTTTAGTGTCTTTGCTCACCTCCGGCTATCCAACCCTTACTTGCTACCAGCTGTGTTAGCTTCGTGCGTACTTGAGGCCTTGTCTCATACCCAGATTTTAAGTTTCTTACTACTAGGGGGCTGCAAAATATCTAGACAGAGGGTTCCAGGGAATTTTTTTCTATTCCTTCTGCCAATGTCTGCCCTATGCCTATAAGATCTACTTTGTCCTCTGGGTCCTCCCTAGCAGGTTGGGCCCTGTCACTTGGAGTCTCTAATACAGTCGCACAAGACTTTGTGATCCAATTCATCGAGTTTCTGGCTGACTTACCGCAGAGGTTTGAAGCTTGCTTCCGAATCTTTCCCCACAGAGTCTATAGCGGATCTGCCTGCAGCACTATTGGCTTCTGAGCCATTGATCACAGTGACTTTTTCTGACACTGATTTTAAGCCGCTTCAATCTCTGCCTGATGAGATTATGCTTTAAAGAGCCAGTCTTCTGCTCCAGAATTAAGACACCATTTCGGCCCTGATTGCTTCAGTGCATTTTACTCTGGAATCTGGAGGATCAGCCTGCTGGGTCTTTTAGCGCCCCTTTTGCTACAAGCACTGCCAATGAGATACAGCTACTGGCAATAAAATATTTTGCTTTTTCAACTCATGGTGTGCTGGTGACATTTTTCTACTGTTCATATGTGGCGGTGCCATCCGCAGTCATTTCGAGCACCCATCTTCATCAAGTGGGAATCCCGGTAAGGAGTGCGGTATGGTTCCTGTTTCTGTTTATTCAATCTTTTGCTACAAGGACTGTTCCATTGCACCTGGGTTATACTGCCACCTACAGAAAAAAAAATGTACACTTGCAACAAAAGACCCTTTTGTCCTTGGCCAGCAGAAGTTGGGTCACTGCATTTGCATGCTTCCCTCAGGACTTGGTTTCACTAGGCTCTTGTGTTGAGCTCCTTACGGTCTGGTTCAGCTGTCTGCTTGAGACCACCTCTGACCCGTGGGTCATTTTTGTCTTTTTGTCCTCCAGCCTCAGTTAATTCAACAGGCATGCTGGATATTTCTGGTGTAGGTCAGGATCCTGCTGTCAATCTTCTTTTTTTTTTTTTTAAATGTAGACTCTGCCCTCTGTAGGAAAAACCATTCAAACCAATTTCAGTCTATGCCTGTTCTGCCCACATCTGTGAATGTTTTACTCTTTATTGTGGTGATCTGAATTACCCTTTAAATGTGTGGCATCAACAGCTCCTGTTTTGTGATTGTATTTTGTTGAACTCTGGAGTACATATGGGCAAGTGGCTGTAATTTTACATTTTAATGCTTCCCAATTTGGCCGGTCACATAGTTCTGTCTGGTGTGGGCATCCTGGTTATGGTGCTGGACTGCATACTAATGTCAAAAGCATTTGTTTTGCGTAGTCTTCGAGGGATAATGTCTCTTCAGAACATTTCTAGATACTATTTATCTAAGATGTTATTGATGGCAACAGCACCCGTCGTCCTCAGTGGAAGATTCCCAAGGAGCCAGTACCCTAAGTTTTCCCCATCTCTGACTTAAAGAAAAGTTTCTTTGGTTTCTCCACTTCCTCATCGAGCCCCTCCATGCCACATTCTCAGTCCACCCGTAAGGTCTTCCACTCAGTCTTCCAAACCCTCGGACTGTTTGACAGAACTCCTGCATGCTTGTTAAGTTAGGGACTTGTTGCTAGTTTCCTGGGTTCAATATTGATTTAGCCTTTGAGTGGCGTAAGGTTGCAAGTTGTGTGTGACTGAGGCACCGGTCCGAACCTGCTGTACGTCGATAACGTGTGACTATATGCAGGTCCGAGCCGTCACAAGGAGGTGGCAATACCACTCCCAGCCTGACCCTGCACAGAGATTTCCCAGCTCTTGGGACAACAATCGCAGACTGAGAGCGATAGTCACTTGGGTTGGTTAACTCTGCAGTTAACCCTTTACACACAACAGCTGCCACCACGTGTTGTAATGGAAACGCACCGATCTCGGCAAATACTGTGACAGTTGAAAACTTAACGCCTATGATACCGCTGTCCCTTTAGGCAGGAATATGACAGGTGCTTGCTATACATTATCTCTCTTCACGCAGAGGATACATTAAGTTCTTATTTAGAGCGTAGAGATTAGCTTAATGATTTTTAAAATCGTCTTTTAACAAACCTGTATTATAGGTAATGGTGCAGAAAAAAATATACAAAAAAGATGTTAGAGACAGATAACAATAAAAATAGAGTACTTAACAAGTACTGGGTTTTGTAAGTTTTGACAGAGACCAGTTCAATGCAACAGAGGATGGATCTGAATGGCTCTTCAAGTAAGCCTTGCAAAGAACTTTCTGGATGTTAAAAGGGAACTCTTCTTGGATGTTACACGAGCATCTCTTTTTGAGGTTACGAGCTTCTTGATGTTACGAGAGCCTCAGCTGCCCTGGTAGCATTTTTGTCAGTCCTCTTGGGGGTGTCAACGGAGCTGGCCCATAAGGCAGGGCTGAGGAGGGTGAGCAGGAGGGCTAAACCTTTACGATGTTCCACTTTGCTCCTCCCAAACTGTCATTGTTGATTTTAATAAGTTAGTCAAATTGTAAGTTAGTTCATAAGTTAGTCCTAAATAAGCTATAGATCTTTGTGTTTCATTAAATTAGCTTCAGATCATCCCCAAATTTGGCATGGGTGGCAATTATGGCTGCTCCAGGAGGGTAAATGTGGCTTGTCAGGCCTCTGACCATCATAACCCATCCATGACTGATATCTGAATTTCTCACGACAAGATGCAGTTATTCATGCTATTCTACAACATTCTCTGATTCCGAATTATGAAAATTGGGTTAATATTGTAACTTTCAGTTTGACTCGTTGGGATAGCACACATTCCTTCCTTATTCCCCAGGCGATCTGTAGGGAATTAACTGAACTGTGCGGGGCAATTACTATGGTATTAGCCATTTACGACACCTATCGTAAAAGATCATTAAGGCTTATCCACCTCAGGCCTAGGGAAAGCTTTAGATAAACAATCAGGTTTGATCAAAGGGACCAGTTTAGCAGATCTGGAGCTGGAATTGAGGATGTGAGGGAGATCGAATTCTCAGGTAATAATGAGACGCCCAAATCTCATTACCATCACTTTGTGCCTCAGGGTTCTGTCTTGGGGCCAATTCTGTTTTACTTGTTTATAAACTGCACTGAGGTTGGAATTGGTTACGGTTTTGTATCTGCTAATGATAAAATTATGGTGGGAAATAACAGGCACAGGATATAGCAACATTACAGGAAGACCTAGATAAAATAGGGAGATGAGCGGAGACTTGGCAGATGAGGGTGAACGCTGAAAGAAGAATATGTTATAAACTTAAAGATATTCATTAGGAGGAGTTACACAGGGAGACTCAGTGAGAGAAAAAGATTTGGTGGTCCTTAGTAGGGTTGCACCAAGTACAGTACTCGGTACAAGTACGAGTACATGTACCGATACTTTTAAACTCCAAGACTACACTAGAGAAAAATTCAAAAGGAGGAGGCAGCTGTCACTTGTTAGGAGCACACTGAGCTCCAGGGATTTGTACATCTGTCTTAATGTATGATTTTGTTTTATAAATATATATTAGGGATGCACAGATACCAGTTTTGCGAGTATGAGCACTGATACTTGGCGAGTACTTACACATTTTTGTTTATTGTCATGTGACAGTTTTTCTAAAACAATATAGACCAGGGGTGCCCACAAGGTCGATCGCGATCTACCAGTGGATCGCGTAGCGATCACTGGTAGATCCCAATGTCCTCCCCGCCGCTTCTCTGGACCCCCGCTGCTCTCCCCAGCGGGGATCCGAGAAGAAGTGAAGGAACCGGCGGCGGGGGAGGACGGAGCCGCTGTCACTAACTAATGCAGAGCAGTGAGGAGAGAGACGCTTGGCCAGGATCTGACAGCCGGCGCCTCTCTCTCCCCTCACTGCTCGTCCGTTCTGTCACAGCGGCTCCGCCCCCAGCCCCCCGGCAGAGGATGGGTACATGTCACTAGTATGTACCAATCCTCTGTGTAGGACAAACACTGGAGCGATCAGCTGACCACTCCAGTGTTTGTAAATAACTGGGGACACAGTGCTATGTGTCCCCAATTATAAATGAATGAAGAGGAGGTGATTTACATCACCTCCTCTTCATTCATAAGTTTCTCAATGGGGAGAAGCACTGTGTACAGAGGTTCCTTTCATTAGTGCCTGCATTCCGGTCCAGTGCGATCTGCAAAAATAGTGCTCGCAGCATTTTTGCGTATCGCACTGCACTGGAACACGCAGCCCACGCCCCCTCCCGCCCCTGAATGCAGGTGTTTTTTCATTGGTAGATCTCAATGAGCTCGTCATTTGAAAAGTAGATCTCCAGACGAAAAATAGTGGGCGCCCCTGATATAGACTAATGATTTCAGGACAGTGGTGGAGCGCAGAGCCCGGTCCCAGCTGCAACCGCTGCCACCCTGATAGTTCTCATGAAAATGCCAAGTATCGGCACTGGTACTCAAAGTATCGGTTTCATCCCTAGTTGTTAACAATAGCATGCAATGCCAGACACCCGACAGCAAAGCAAATAGAATAGTATCGTGTTATAAAGGGTATTTATTTGAGGGACAAATTGATACTCTTACCCCTTCACAAAACATTGGTTCACCTCATTTAAGTGTGTAATTAAGTTTTGTTCTCCATTTAATAGAACAGAACTGGAAAGGGTCCAGCAAAGCGCAACAAAGCTAATAAGTGGGCTAGAGGGCCTCAGCCATGAGAAGTATTAAGTAATCTAAAAGTATTTACCTCAGAGAGGAGGCACGTAAGAGGACTGTTATCTACAGCCTAAGGGGATCTTAGGTCCCTGAAGAGGACATGTGGACACAATTTAAGGTAAGTGGAAAGCGGATTTAATTTCAAATTGTGGAGGGGATTCTTTACAGTCAGAGCAGCAAAAATGTGGATATCCCGTCCACAGGTAGTGGTTACAGCTGGACGCATTGACAAATTCAAAAAAGAAAACTTTAGAATAGTTAATCTCACACACACACGTTGGACTGGGTGACCCTGTATCATCTTACAATCTTATTTACTATGTAACTGTGCATTCCTTGTCATGCAGATGAGCACCCCCCCTTTCCTGAGTAGGGAAACACTTGGGCAGCTTGCATCTGTGAAGCTTGGGTGCAGAAAGTGGTATCCCAGTGCTATTACTGGAGTGTAACTCCCTACCCTTTCATTCGTTTCCCGCCTCAAAATTTCCTGTTACCATAAATTGGCAGATCTCTATCGAGCTCCCTCGTATGTTCTGGATCAATGTTACTTTGCCCCAGTTCTTGTGGTGGAACAATTTCAGTGTCTTTTTCCTCGACTTGTTAACCATTCCCACATTCCCATACACAAGGGACACGTTCTGAACGTCTTCATTTGAATCTCAAAATTCCGCATGGAATCCGCGTTATCTGTCATCCCCTCCCTTTACCAGGGAGACTTTTTGACTTCCGTCAACATTAAGGACTCATACTTGCACGTGTCCGTCTTTCCAGCACAGCTACATTTCCTATGTTTTGCTGGTGCGCCCCTGCACTACCAGTTTGCGGCCCTGAATTTTGACCTCTCATTTGCACTTCGGGTTTTTTTACCAAACTGTTAGCCCTGCTGTGCTCTCGTGGGATACTTAGATGACCCTCCTCCTGTTAAGTCCGTGCTATCTGACAAAAACCAGCACCCAATGTTTGTTTAGAGTGTCTGTTTCTTCCACAGGAGAACCTTCAGACTTTCTGACCTCAGACTCTGGCTTTTCCTGCCTTGCATTCACCTGACTTTTGAGGGGCCTTAGCCTTATGACAGCCTCCTTCTAGACAGTTCCATTTGTCCTGTTACACTCCGGGCCTCTACTTCACTATGTTCTATTATGGGGCAAACTAATAAGGTCCCTAGACAGCCTGACTTGGCGCAGAAGACCAGGTTTGTGCCTCAGGAAGCAGGCTCTGGAACTGGGGCATCCTGTTGCTGCGGGGATGTCGTCTGAGCCTCATCTTCCTGTCACCATCCTGAAACTTTAGGTAATTAGCAGGCTCTACAGAATTGAATCAACCTGATGGGACTGTCACCTGATCTGGATTCAGACAGACAACTTCATGCCCGTGCCATACATCAACCATCAGGGAGGTATCAGAAGCTCAATCCTGTCCTGGACATAACTTCACATTTCCTTTTTCCACCCATGCATAGACTATTGATAGGCAGCTTACTTAACCAGCAGCACCCGAATCAAGGGAATTATCTACACCTGGAGTGTTAAAGGTATTCTATGAATAAAAACGAATCCTAAGCATCCGTCAGTGGTAAATGGTTTGTCTCAACCCCCAAACCGCCACTTTAAATGGACAGCTTGGTCTGTTAAAGGAAATTGGGGGAAAAAAGACTGTGACCGGATCACCAAGTGAAAATAAAGAAGAAAAAAAAAAAGCTTAAAACAACTAATACAACCACCACATCCCAGAATTGGGAATCTACAATATGTTCATTTTGTGCTTTTTGGGTAGAGATGATCTAAGGATCATGTGCCACCATTTTCTGGCAAAGCGCACTCTAATGGATTTGTGAGTGCCTCTGTTGCTGCCTTTTTTTTTGGGCATTATGCGACCTTTCCCTTTTGCATAACTACCACCTCGGCTTCTGGTTTTATTTTTCTCTGGTATACTAGGTGGATATTTAGGCCTCATCTGTTGCCAGCTTTGGGTATTGGGTCTTTTAAACAGCTTATTTTTTGTTTTCTTCGGCCCCACTCGTCAGATTACTTTTGGACATACCAACAGTCTAAAGGTGCCCATACACTGCACGATTCTCGTACGAGAATCGCAGAAAATCCCGCGATCGTATGAGAATCGAGCAGTGTGAATGAAGACGTGCGACCGTTTCTACTGTACGGTCACACGTCTTTTGTCTAAGGAGCACGCTAGAAAACCAGCCGAGAATTGTACGATTTTTTTGCTGGTTTGAACGGTGCTCGGGAGACAAATGCTGAACGGGCCGGTGTGCGCACACTGCCCGTTCAGCATTGCGGTCATCGGAAGATGATCGCTAGTACGATCTCCCTGTCCAAGATAGGCAGATTGTACGTTTTTTTAAGTACTTTACAACTATCGCAAGACTAAGGTCTTGCGATGGTTGTAAAGTGTATGGCCACCTTTAGAATGTCCGTGTCCCTCAATGGAGGAGGGAAGAAATTAAGAAATCCTTTTCTTGGAGTTCACACCGATCCCTCTGTTTATTTCTTGCTCTCAGTACTGCTTTGCTACAGAATTGAGATATGATGGTTGTGGGATTTTTTATGCTGTCCAATTCCTTTTTTCTTTCCTTGCCAGTGTCCACTTCTACTGTAGGCAACAATATAAACTGACATATATAAATGAGTCACATATATGAGCCTTCAAACAAATGAGGCATAAGAAATATCTACAAACATACAAAAAAGCAATATAGGCAAAAAAAGTCCCAAGGAAAAAACAAACGCAAACAATGGTGATTGTGCAAAAAATTCCTCAGATGATTCGTCAGACCCCTGACGAAGTCACGTGTTTTGACGTAACGTACGTAGGGCAGAGCTCCTGATGTCACCACGCTGAGCCGGACGAACAGTTTTCTTATCACTTTGCTGCCATTTGTCCTGCTGGTATGATCCAGCAATACCCAATGCCTGTACTGTTTACACCATTGTGAGTACGCATTTTTTATATAATAAATTGCATTTTATTGGACGTTACGCACTATGTCCTTGTCCTTTTTCTCTTTCCACCTGGATTTATACTGGTACCTGTGATCTGAGGAGACCTTATCGCCTTTTTCTGTGCATGGGCTTCCCTCCCCCATTAAGAAGGGAAAAAGTGCATTTGACCTAGCTCTGTGGGTCTACCTCCCCAGGTGAGCATTCACTTGTTATCATCACTCACTGGGTGGAGGTGAAGGTCTGCCTGCATTGTGTGATTATCCTTACCTGAGAGTTATATGCACATTGGCTGCGAATCATCTGAGGAATTTTTTGCACAATCACCATTGTTTGCGTTTGTTTTTTCCTTGGGACTTTTTTTGCCTATATTGCTTTTTTGTATGTTTGTAGATATTTCTTATGCCTCATTTGTTTGAAGGCTCATATATGTGACTCATTTATATATGTTTCAATTTATTAGATATGTATGATTATTAGCTTGGCACAATATTGTTTTTTCACATTTTACAGATATTTAGTTATATCCTTAGTGCTTGGTAGCTCATATTTCCACATTACACTTACTGGCGCTGATCACATTTATTGTTTAGTTTTAATATAAACTGACAGTCTAATAATTCTAACGGTTACTGTTTCACTCAATGGACTCCATGAAAAGGATTTAACAGCGAGTACAAAAATCCTGTTTTTGTTCACCAGTGGTCTACACCCCATGTGGATCTGCCAGTGGCGCTCGTTAAAAAAGATCCGGTGCCTGTATAGACGTATTGCAGCCTGGAAGAGGTTCAGGGAAATGGGATTACAGTGCCGCACAAACTGTTGACGATATATAAACCCTGTATAATAATCATGTATGCAGAGAGAATTGTGTTATACTGCCGCCTACAGGAGGATTTGGCCACTGGCAAACAAAAAGCTGTTGGTAAGCCTGCTACTTCTCATCCCACTCGGTACTTCTCATCCCACTCGGTACTTCTCATCCCACTCGGTACTTCTCATCCCACTCCCAACTTTTTTTTCCCTTAGTGTCCTAGGAGGATGGGCATCTTACTGAGGAAAGTTTAACTAGTTTACTCCCAGGCTTTAACCTCCAAGGCCATTTTGGTCTTTGTAGACACTTGGTCAGCAAACGTCTTGGATTTCTGAATGACACCCTCCAGCTTCCCCTTTGTTATGCATACAAAGCTAATTGCCGCCCAGCTTCCTGCTCGGCCAATCGGGAAGCCAGGTGGTGTGTAATGACTCGCTGCCCAGCTTCCTGATACTGGAAGTTCTGCTATCAGGAGCATTTGGACAAGTACGAGCACTTACCCAAATACTCTGTATCCCTAGGATCCATGTCTCTGTGAAGAGGGCTACCATGTTGTAAAACCTGTTATATTCCGGTCTGAAGGGACAGTGGGCATCACAGGCATTGTTTAAGTTTTTGTATGGTCACAGCTTTTGCTGGCACCGGTGCTCCTTTGTTAAATCACGTGGTGGCAGCTATTTTGTATAAATGGTTAACTGCAGAGTTAACCAAACCCCAGTGATTGCTTTCAGTCTGCTGGCCTTTGGTTGTTGTCCCCTGAGCTGGAAAATCTTTGTGCACGGTGAGAGTGGCATTGTCACGTCTTAGTGATGGCATGGTAGGAACCAAACTACGTATCATCATGTGTTGACGACAATACAGTGGTATCAGATCGGCTACTCCATTATAATAGGTACTTGTATGTCCCCATCTTTCCAGTACATCAACACTACCACTGGTTTTGCTGTGGGTGCTCAACACTACACTGAGTGGCCAGATTATTATGACTATCCCATCAGTACTTCGTTGGGCCGCCTCGTGACTCCACGAGATATTGAAAGGTGATGCGAGGAATCTGGCACTGCACTATTGCCCTTCTGTTGTCTTGTACCAGTCTTGCCACTCTCCGTTCTGCCCTAACATTGACTAGTCGCTGACGGCCACAATTCGCACGTTCAGACCCAGATTTTCGGCTGACAGTCCGGTCTTTAAACACTTTAACAACAGCTGCTCTTGAACATTTAACAATGTTTTGCTGATACTCGCTCCATGGCTCCGAGCGCCAACAATCATCCCACGTTCAAAGGCTGTATAATCGCGTTGTTTACCCGTATCTTCAGGAAAAAAATCACTTCTACTGTCGTGGTGAACAACCTGCTTCCCTATTTATAATGGTCTGGCCCTCTAGCAACTTCAGCATGAAATTATAGCTAATTTGCCTACAAACGTCAGGTGGTGATAATAAACTGGCCACTCAGTGTATAAGTTCATGGCTCTACCTTTTGGCCTGGCTGCAGCATCCCAGTTGTTCACTAAGCCATTTAGCAGCCCTGCTAGCCTTACTCTGCTTTTAGGGCATTTCCATTGTTGGATATGAGGACTCTCTCCTATATAGGGAGCAGGAAGCACAAATTCTGACCAATGGTGTGCTAAGACACTTTATTATCCTTGCATACAAGACTCATTGAAAATTAGTTTAGCATTAACCCACTCCAAGGCAGCTTTAAAAAGCCATACAACCCTAAAACCCTATCAATTAACAAACAAACAAAAATCCTCTCCCCTCAATAAACATTTAAATGGGACCCTTATAATTCATTAGAATATCCATCGCACATGGGGAGAAAAGACTGTTTCCAAACCTATTTGTGCATGCCACTATTTTACTTGAGCTACCAGAAGAAAGAGACCCATACAAATAACTATTTGGGATTGTACAATCATCCTTTAAATCAGGGAGCAGTGATCCCACAATCCATTCTGCTGGTTGTAAACTCCTCCTATCTGGCCCCGTACAGCTGGAATACCAGACAGTACAACGATGTGATACTTTCAATAGAACTACGACAAAAGTTCACCATCAAGTTCTTGGAGAGTCCGTCTCATCTTAAAGTTCTTTTTAAAAAAAACACTTCTGGGCCTTCAAAACCAGAGATGAAAAATGTAATACTAGAAGTTAAATCCTTGGCTGACTGGACTCCCAAAAACATGACACTAGCCACCGGTTCCACCGTGACAATTTTCATAGTTCTAAAATCCACAATCATTTCTTCATTTTCAACTGCAGATTGTTATTCCTACACCAAATAGTGAGCGCATCAACTTTGTCTCTAGGGTGCTTATTATCCTCACCCCCCTTACCACAGTGGTATCATCCACAAATGTAACAGTATTAGAACCATGGCTGACAATACAATCAGAGAGTAGGGATGGGCTGTATGTTTGAGTCGCATGAGTTCAACTCGAACTTCGCTAGTTCGTGCGGTCGCCGAACGCACGACCTTTGTGGGATGTTCGCGGTCTGTTCGACCACACAACATCCCACAAGGCAATGTGCCTTCTGAAGCTCTAATTGGTTAAAGCTTTGCACCTGACCACAGGTGCAAGGCTTACCCTTTAAGTCATGTAAAAAAATCACTGCTCCTTTAAAAACTTTTTTTGTTTTTATTTTTCATTGATTCCGGTCCCCTAGCAGTACCCGGACCCCCTTGCCTTTTTTAGGGCCAATAACTTGCATATAAGCCCTCTTAAAGGGGACCATCGTTTCTGAAAGTACTACCCCCATTGAGTTGCATTGAGTTCAAACTCGAACTTTTCGGACATTCGAATACGAACCAAACGCTTGTAATGTGCGTGCAGGTGTGCGCCCCTCCCCCGGAGCTGGCGATCCCAAGCTCCGCTTTGCCGGTGTGAGCCCAGGACCAGCACAGCAGCTCTGCGGCCGGAGATCGAACGGAGCTCAGTACACATCTCCTTGGAGCTCCTCCTCTTCGGAATGCAGGAAGTGATGTGTATTACATCACTTCCTGCATTCCTCTGTCACTCTCCGGTACAGAAACCGGAGAGAAGCTGGTGAAGCAGGTGTTTGCTTCATCAGGCTCTCTGGGGGTCCCTAGGTGACATTAGGGGTCTTAAAAGGTATGGTATTGAGTATGGTAGTTTTTGCGAGTTCGCGGACGCACGCAATTTTAAAGCTTGACATGTTTGGTGTCTATTTACCCGACGTGACCCCATCTTTTACATTTTGTCAAAAATTTGGGTAATAAGAACTGTTTTATAACATAACGTAATGGAAAAAAAATTTCCCCCAAAAATTTTCGGTACTTTTTTCATTATATAGTAAAAATAAAAACCCGCAGTGGTGATTAAATACCACCAAAAGAAAGCTCTATCTGTCCCCAAAAAAGGGTATAAAATTAATTTCAGTACAGCGTTGCATGACGGAATAAATGTCAAAGTACCGCAGCGCTGAATACTGAAAAATTACCAGGATGGGAAAGGGCCGTAAACACTCCGGTTAGCAAGTGTTTAAAATAGCCAATAGCAGGCTGGCTATTGTGCCCAGCCACTGGATGGGAGGCTTGATGCCGCAGTTTTACCGCCGGCAGAGGTGGGAGCACGGGGCAGCAGATAAGAAACGGGGGAATGCAGAGGCACAGTGGTCTCTACTCCCCGCTGGGCACCGGCTGCAGCGGTCTGTTTTCCCTGATCGCAGGGGACACTGACCTCAGCATGCAGCGGCACCCAGTGAGGAGGAGAAGGGAGGAGCAGAATAGTGTTGTTATTATTATACAGGATTTAGATAGCGCCAACAGTTTGCGCAGTGCTTCACAATATAAGGAAGACAATCACAATACAATTCAAGACAAGATGGTAAGGAGGGCCCTGCCCCTGAGGGCTTACAATCTAGAAGGGAGGGGCAAGTAATATATGAGGAGGTAGCTGTGTGGGGATGAATTGTTTGAGAATGTGATGGTTCAGTGAGATAGGTGTTATACCTGCAGTCCTCTAAGGCACACTTTATTTGTCCACAATGAAAATAATTGGTGGATAATTCTCAGCCAGCTCAGCAGATAAAGAAATAAAAAGGTATTTGGCTGATCTGGTAAGGAAGTATCAACCAAGAGCACATTGCTACTCAGCAGCCAGTTATGTTCTCAATGCCCAGCCACATAGTATGAGCTTCATTCTCCATAAATGTATCGATTGGCTGTTTATAATCCTCTAAGGCAATCCTGATATCCTCGTCTACCTCAACCCTGGCTTTCTTATAAGCCTCTCTATCTTCTGGCCTCAGTGCCACTACAAGGTATTCAATCATAAGGTGTACTTCACACATGGCATCTCCATTTTGGTGATGCAATGTGTCCTGTGTTGTTGGTCATCTGAGGTTGTAGTTATCCAAATCTAAGACCTGCTGAGGACCCGATGATTTTTATTATGTCCTGTTACAAAACACCATACAATTCAAAGAGGGGGGGGGACTTCCTTTTCACACAACTGTATTTGGAGGCAAGCACATGACTTGTATTATAGAACTCCGGCGGTTTCTAAGTGTAGAAGACAAACAAGGACACTGCTCCAATCACGGCACTTCTCCCGCAGATGATAAAGGAGGCAAACAGAGGAAGTAAAACATTTGCGTGTCACCCGAGATCAGCGTCTCACCTTCTGAAGCAAGGCCAAGAGGTGATGCCAGCTGTACATTTTCCGGTCATATTGAGAAACATCTGTAAAGGACATAACGATGGTCACCACACAGCTACAGAACTGCTTTAATTTCAGACAAGCAAACAGGTACAAGTCGTTTCTTGGCAGCCATTTCCTTAATACAATTCAAAGAACACCCCTCTCCTCTGAGACGATGAGTCAGTAAATAACATGAGTTGTGCCGTGGTAATGGTTATCAGGGGTGATTACACAGAGGTGTAAGGATACAAGGAGACACAAACATTGCAGCTTGGTCAGGGGAAGCCCTCGCAGTGATCGCCAAGCTGCTTTCAAAGAACTGTGAAGCTCCAATGTCATTGTTCATTTTACTTAGACACTTTATTTTTCTTTAATTAAAACATAAAATACAAATCATATTTAAAAACTCTTTAAATAAAATAATCTTACAAATATTTGGAGGTTCTTGGTTTTACAAAAATAGGAAAGTTAAACCTGAAACACGTCAAAGGGCAGCCAGGGTTCCGGCTGGAATGTATTTTAGAATCGACTTCCTGTTCTGGAGGAAAAGATTTTTTCAGTGACCAGCTACAAGTCTGAGGGCCAATGAAAGCAGATTTCCCAGGACCCCAGAAGTGGTGGTTGTATAAATCAGAGCTGCCACAGGGGTGATTTCTGTACGGTATGAAACTATTATTCTGCATGAAAATACATTTCCATTAGAGATCCCAATCCTTCCTATGGGTCTGGTTCACATACAGGCACTGCAGTCTAGTGTGACAGGGAAGAGGAATCTACATGGGCCCATTCACACCTTTCCAGCAGCCCATATGGTGGAATGCTTTACCGCTCCATGTCTGCTGCAGATATTCAACCTCTGGGACATCTGCTGCTCCCAAGCTGTGGTGCCTTCTGCTGGCTTCTACGTCCTGTAGTGATGTACAAAACCTCAAAGCAACCACAGCGTGTGGGGGGAGCAGATATTGAAAACACAAATGTCATGATTGCCATGGGCAGGAAGAAATAAAATAGACACATTGTAACTCATGGGTTGGCGGCAAGGTAAGTATACATAGCCTCCTCTTTGGGCTTTGTTTTGTGGTGACCCCGTGGTGACATGGTCACTTTATAGAGCTTTAAAGCCATTTATTTGTAAGAACTGTTTAAACAACTAGTTCCTAAATCATGCTTCTGCCCTTTTCCTTTCAACAAGGGAGCAGCTAATAAGTGATCGAAGACCTTGTGTAACCACAGCCACTTCTCCACACCACGGTATTCTGGAAGCAGTTAACTGAAGTAAAGACGTTCCTATTGCATCATTGGAGCTAAGCTCCACCCCCTCCCCAATGGTTCAGGAGGGGTAGTGGCTACATACAGAAGTAAAGATCAGAATCCCAGCACATGTGGGCTGCAGATGGGGTGTGTGCATCTAGTTTAAAATGACGTGTTCTTACAGAAAAGATTGCAGTTTGTATAAAATGAGAATGTTGCTGTGAAACACGGATACAGATCTGTAATTATTACAGTTCTCTGGGCGGTGCCATTGGCACAGCTCATGTGACACTTATGTACTCTCCACACTGGCCACTAGATCCTCTATTGCCTTCCAGTCCAGCTTGCTGAGAATGCTGCCAGTGCTATCAGAAGCGTTGTCCCGGTTGGCATTGTGGGAGTTGTCTTGAAGACCCATTGAGCCCTGCGTTAGAACAGAGACACATAACAGGACGCATCCAATGTAATGTTACAGTACAATAGCCATTCATCTTTATCATGCATTGCAGAGTCAGTTAATATCGGTGTCTCCGGGACTGCTGGACAATGTTGACACTGGGACAGGAAGTGAGAGGAATTCTCGAGTATTGACATTACAACAATTGCAGGCTGGCAGAGGATCTAACCCTCTAGAAAGTGTAGAGATTTCCTCTGGCTTCCTTGCCCCAGTGCCAGGCTGGAGATCTGGCTTACACCACCTTTCAGTAGCTTTACACCGATAAATGTCGTAGAAGCAATTTTAAGTCTTCACCAATATAGTTATTTTCTCTTTATTTGTCCCAATAATAAGAATCTTCACTTTCATATGGGAGTCTTCTGCCTTTAGGTGGACACAGCAGAATTAGGATCTTTATTTATTTTTTAATTGAAAGTTATTTTCACCCGAGCCCAACAAAACGTCAAATGACAGTCACAGGGATAAAAAAAAACATTATCTTTGAGGTAAAGCTTTTCAGGTTGCACATGAGAGTACACTGTCCAGTAGTACTGGGTTTCCTTTCATTGCCAATGAGCGTGCAAAACTCTTAACAGTTAATGAAGCAACACACCGCTGGGGTTCATATGTGAACGTTTCAAACCAAGAAGCATCCCCTGTAGTACTCCACATAAGAAGACTTAACAGGACTTTTCTACTCAATGTAAAATTCTTTTTAGGAGTCCACTGAGGGCCAAATAAATTGTAAACCGTCGGGTTATACTGCTGCCTACAGGAGGACTGGACACTGACAAACAAGAAAAAAACCTGTATACCAGCCCTTGGGTAACCCCCTCATATCACCAGTATGCCTTAGTTTAGTAGCAAAGCAGTACCAAGAGCATTATAATAAACACAGAGGGGTGGGACCCGTGCCCTTCAATGGACTCCAAGAAAAGGATTTACAAGAAAAAGAGGGTTTTTTTTTACTCACGAGTAAAATCCGTTTCTTCCATTAACATCAGTTTTCTTGGTCGTACAGTACAGGGCACAGGCAACTCAGAGACTACTGGGAAATAGGCAACCTGGAACAGACTCATCTGCTGTGGTATATACCTGAGAGATGATGGAGTTTTGGCTGCTGTATAATATTCTGTGGATCTCCTCGGGAAGTTCCCAGGGGCTCACAATATCCCGGTCATACTCCTCCTGTACGGGCACCTGGGGACTTGTCGCCTTACTGCTCCGATCTGTACAAAACAAGTGATAAGACCAAAATTATTACCCATAATATCTTCATTTTGTCTATTATATCGTTTTACATCCTATATAAAGCCACCCACATCAGTCTCTGCACCTGAGATGTTGACAGTCTCATGTATTTACCAGATATATACACTCACACATACTGTATAGCAACACAATGTCCTGGTGTGCTCTTACAAGCCAAAAATTACCCAGAAAGTAGATCTACAGTCATATGAAAAAGTAAGTACACCCCATGGAACTTGTTGACTTTTTCTACACCCGGTATATTTGTGCAGACAAACATTAGCTATTCGGTTAAACAATGTCTGCAGATAAAGGTGATATACTTAAATACAAGGAAATGTCGCCTCTTTCATGATATATTTAACAAAAATATCAATAGATGTAATGGCATTCTGTGGAAAAAGTAGGTACACCCTTGGTATCAGGAGCTGGTATTGCCCACTTAAGGAGAAATGACTTCTTGTGGGTATTTTGTATAACTGTCCACTAGCCTCTGCCATCAACTCTTTTGCACTTTTGACCTCTCCTCTCAATGTAGAATTTCTTGGGTTGCAAGACGTTAAGATTGGAAGGTGAGTTTCCTTGCATGAACTGTTTAAAATCCCCCACAACACTTCAATGGGACTCAAATCTGGGTTTTGACAGGCCCAGTACATAATTCCCAATTTTCTTATTTGAGCCATTCCTTTGTGGATTTGCTAATGTGCTTTGGATCATTATTGTGTTGAACGTTTTTTTTTTTCTGGCTCCCCTTTTGGCCAGTTGGCCTCACGTTTGCATCAAGTGCATTTTGATATGATGCAGAATTCATAGTAAATTCGATAACTGCAAGCTGCCCCAGATTATAACATTTCCACCACCATGCTTCAGAGTTGGTATTGGTTACTGTTACTATGGCCATTCAACTTTATGTTTTATTCATAGGTCCACGGCACATTGTACCTGAAAGCCTGGGCCTGGTCTTTGTGTATGTGTAATGGAAAATTGTTGTCTTGCTTCAATTCTTTTTGTGCAGCAGAAGTCCTTTCATGGAACATCTCCAATGCAGGTTAAATTGGAGTATAGTCTTTGAGAGTACATACGTGCACTTTGACAACGACTGTTTCAAGAGTTACCTGCAGATACTGCAAATACATTTTGGGGTTCATGGAGACTTATTTAAAAATGAGATGCTTAGGTCTTAGGCTGAACTTGCTGGGCCAGCCAATCCTGAACAAGTTAGCAGACACTGAAAATCTATGTCACTTGTAGACCATTTACCATCCAGGAGAATCACTGATTTCCAATAATTTTGTGATCTTGCTAGACTCATAGACATCCACTGCCTTCTTTCTGAGGGCCTTACAGAGCCTTTTGATCTTGGCATGAGACCACACTCATCTATAGCAAAGAGAACACCAGAAACTGGATACCTGTAGTTGAAATAAGACAAGTTCCACCTGTATACTCCCTAATAAATCCTTGGCACCTAAATCTAGAACACCTTATTCTAATTTCATGGATTTAAAGTGGTGATAAATGTATGGGGTGTACTTATTTATTCCACATGACACATCTGCACTTTTGTTAATTTAAATTCTGAAAATTATGTCACCACTTTATCTGTAGGCACTATGTGAATGAACATCTAATGTTTGTCTGTTTACATATGTCACCAATTTCCATGGGATGTACTTACTTTTTCACATTACAGTCTCTATATAATTGCACCGTCTATAGCAGTGGTTCTCAACCTGTGTAACCTCGGGACCCACATTTGTCCTTGGTCATTAAGTCGCGACCCAAACTGCACTGCAATAAAAAAACGCACAGCATTGTGGTATCGCACGCTCCGGTGCGGGCGATCAAACTGTGGGTGGGAGATGCATTTGGGGGGCCATTCAAAAGATCCACCAAGTCTCCAGACCTTACGAGAACTGGAGTGGATCCTCAGCCTGGGGTCCAGTGTGGGCTGCTGTGCTGTGACAGAGCTCCATACATATGTCCATTGCTTGTGCAGCTCCCTTGCGTGCCCTGTAGAGGTGCCGGGAGCCAGAATGTGACGTTGCTCTGGTCCAGGCACCTCTACAGGACATGTGAGTGAGCTGTACGTATAGATGTAGTTCCCTCACGGCCATAGCCCCACCCCACCTCAAGCTGACATTCGGCACTGGACAGCATATTTTGAATGGCTGTTTGGCACAAGAACTGATAGAGAGAGGCTGAAGAGCTTCTCACCTTGAAAAGTGGAAGCCACGCGGCAACCCACTGAACATGGGGTCGCAACCCACTTTTGGGTCACGACTCACCAGTTGAGAACCAAGGCTCTAGAGGACATACAACAGAGCAAACACTGCCTTGTTCCTTTTCCTGAGACCCCTCTGCTCACTGCCTGCGCATACGCCATACTGCATCCAGAAGGAGTTATAGTTATATACAAAACGTAAAACACATATAAGTAGAATATGGTAAAGGAGAGGAGTAAGTGCGTAAAAAAAAACAACCATCAGTATATGCCCCAGAAAGCACTGCTGTATGTTTTAGGGTTGTGAAAGAAAACTCCAAGGACACTGACACAGACACGGGGAGAACATATGAACACCAAAAGGATTGTGAGAAAAATAAACACAATCCATGCTGAAATACAGCACACTCATAATAGGATCATAGTGTTCCGAGTCACAAAACATTTTCACTTTCAGCTCATACCTTGGTGCAGCTTTGTTGTGGTTTTAAGGATGGGTTTTGTAGTTTTACTGTTGATGTCAGTCCTGTTTCTTCTACTCAGCATCCCCCTGCGAGTGATCTGAGAAATGCGATCTCCCGGTAGGGTCGGATCTGAAAGAAAATGAAGAGTATAAAGTGGTAATTGTTGTTTGTAATAAGCGTACCTGTGGCAAGTAGCCAGGGGTAAGGCAAGGTCAGCAATCAGCCAGCATCTCCAAAGATATGTCTGTGAAGGTTCTCATTCATCCGGGCCTCGTTCACACCTCTATTAAATCAGTCCTCTCCCTATCTAGGATGCCTTTAGATGTAGGTACACTGACGAATCCTGACCAGAGGGTTTGGCTCTTCTATGCTGTGTCATACAGCTACACCAGCGTATTTCGCCCGAATCCCGAAGTGTATTAACTTTTGGACCCGAATCCAGAAAAACTAAATAACGAAAAAATCTGAATGGAACCAAATTTTTTGCTGGCTTACAAGTCTAGTACACAGATACAATGTCCCCAATCATGATTGAACTGGAAGTGATTTAGAGGGCTTCAGGTCATTCATATTTGGGGACACTTGCCAAAAATGTTTTGGCAATACGGTGCAATTGCCAAAAATGTTCATGCAGTTTTTTTTTCTAAAGCAAACTTTATATTTCAAACACGGCATTTGTTTATTTTATTTTAAATAAAAGATGTTTTGTTTTTTTTATCAGATTAATCCAAAAAATAAATCAGCAAACTAATCGATTATGAAAATAATCGTTAGTTGCAGCCCTAGTGTCAGAAATATGAATGGATACAACAAAACTGCTGACTTTTCCACTACCAATTACCTATTAATTTAAACAAGGATGTAAAAAGGGAATGTAAGTGTATTTCAGTCCCCACTACAACACTGTAATTGTAGTTGTG
Organism: Nanorana parkeri; assembly: GCF_000935625.1. Classification (NCBI taxonomy): domain Eukaryota; kingdom Metazoa; phylum Chordata; class Amphibia; order Anura; family Dicroglossidae; genus Nanorana; species Nanorana parkeri. Next base: position 14,249 of record NW_017307431.1, on the reverse strand, counting down.
ATGCCCATACAGATAACGGAAGCAATAGAAGCCTCTTACCATATCTTCTATTGGCAGCGTAGCTGGGCACACTGCGAGGTCGGAGTATGGGTTCGGACACGCTCTTTGGAAGGACAAATGTAGCCGTTCCTGTGTGAAAAGCATTCAGCAGGGAGAAGAATTGGTATTCAGCAGAGCCTATGTGCAAAAACCAGACTCTTAGAGGTGGTGAGCGTCTAAGTAAAGTACCTCAAGGTATAAACAAGATGGACGTTCTTATTTTGGAGAATTATTGTACTGTGAGCCAATGTGGTGACCCACAGGCGCAAATCCAGAACTCCTAATCTGTATACTTGTTCAAGGTCAGTGACCAATGTACTGGCATTCTAAGAAGCGGAGGTCAGCATTGGCACACTCCACACTTCCTGGCATTCTAAGAAGCGGAGGTCAGCATTGGCACACTCCACACTTCCTAGGTACAGGCTTTTATTAAAGTTCTTACTCAAGGGACCAGAGAGTCAGGAACCATGCACAGAGTATAGAAAGAATGTTGACCTTCTGGAAATGTTTCCTGGCATGCTGATCCAATGGCTTCACTCATTACACTGACCAAGTGCACAGATTAGAAATTCTGACTTCACTCATCTGCAAGCTTGTCTGAGTGTGTGACAGAATGTACTGAAGCCAGATCAAGCCAGGTAATTAGCATTCCAAAAGGACATCAGCAATAACAGCTTTCATATTTCTGTTGGTAGAGGCTTTCTTTAGGGATCTGCTTAGTAATACACCAAGACTGCACTTTTTACTACCTCGGGTCTGTGTCCGTATAGGAGAAGACGTGGACCTTGGCTGTAGTACACCAGCTCTGGAGGCCGACTGGCTTTTCTCATTCCGACCAGTGGACAAGTTGTGAGCCACAGTACGAGATCTGCAAAATGAAAACAACACAAGAGTCGTGTATGATAACAGCTATAAGATGTGCAGGAATAATCCTATTTATAGACCTCTTATGCATTTGGCCAGCCATACACTGGCAGATGATTCATCGTATAAGCCTGGCAGAGGCTGTGGATTCACACCCTGAATAAACCAAACCTCCTCCTAGGCTCTCTATTGCTAAGCAGATGCATGAAGTAAAGGTCTTCGTATTAAAAACATCTAAATAAAAATACTTTCTGTTCATCACATATCCATATTTTCCTTGACATGTTTCTGTAATTCAGAGACTGGTTAACAAGAACTGCTAGTAACTCACCCTGCAGAGGAGGGCTGGGCCGCCCGCTGCCTGGACAGGGATGTCTGGGGCCTGCTGGGTTTGGTACTCCTAGCTGTAACCTGATGAGCATCCGATAACATCTCCTGCATGAGACCCAGAGCATCCGATACACGATGACTGTGATGCTCGGACAGAAGCATCCTGAAAACATAAAGCGATAACCACTGACATTCAGGGAGAAGTTATCATAGGGGCTGCCATGGGAAATAAGCTGGCCATACACTGCTCTATTTTGTTTCATTCAACCCACAGGCTGATAAAAACAAAATAAAGCAGATTCCTCCATCAACCCTACGAGAGCGTTAATCGAGGAATCCCCGGTTTCTTTTGTATTCTGATAGTGGGCGCTGTCAGAAAACCCGAACAGAGACGGCAGCCAATGAGCAAAGTAACAAAGATTTTTCTAACTGGCTCCTTCGATTAGCTGATCGAGGTATTCTGGCCGAAAGGGTGGCGACATCGGCACCCACTGTGCGAATTCCGATCAGTTCCTCAAGAACTCACCAAAATCTGCATAGTGTATGGCCACCTTAAGATGTCTATTCAAAGCATATAAGGCTATAGCTCACACAGGGAGATTTATGAAGCAACTGACACATACCCTTGAACTGACTTTATCCCTTAAGGCAATTGATTATACCCGGGGTCACCAATCTACCGTGTTATTACTAATTATTACGCTATGTTTGGCGTATTTAGAGGCGCATCTAGAACTTGTTTTATTTTTTTTTAGTGGTCTGGAACTAGCTCTGGAGGAAGTGTACATCTAAAACTCATTTTCATTTGGTATCTAATGAGACATTGAATGATAAATCTCCTTGTCAGGTCTTTTATGTTGTCTGCATCCCAATGGGGAGATTTCCTTTCACTTCCTCCTGGAGACACAACAGGACGTGAGAGGAAATCAACTCATAGATAGTTGACAGAAGGACAGGTGTCCCCTTTGGGGGATTTCCCCTCACCTCCTGTTCTGATGACAGCTGGAAAACATTCTGGGGATACAGACTGTAATAGAAAATTGGAGTGAAGTCCCTTTTATGACAAGTGGACGGAAGGAGGAGGTTATGGATCACACCGAATTCCTATAATACCCAATGTCTCACTGCTTCTTTCCACTGACTTCTTGTGTGGCAGAAATACTAAATTGACCTCAATATTCATCAACAGATTTCTTTCTACAATCTGAGCAGTGTTTGTGTGCAGCACAAACTAACAACAAACTTGAAAGTGTACCGTGGCTTAAAGGAGGCACTGTGGCCTTGCAGCACTGGGGTTCCAATGCATTTCCTTCATACTGGAAGGATAACTGGCATAAACCCAGACCTACCACGCAATGTGTATATTGAGGTCTAATATGCTAGGGACATCAGATTGTCAGCTCCTATGAGGGACAGATGGAACTGGTCAATGTCAGCACTATGTAAATGAAAAGAGTAAATAAAAAGGTATAGTTTACCGGTCTTTCTCATTTTTCAATTTCTGGGTTTGCCATATTACTTTTGAAGAAACTGAGGTGTTCTGAAATGAAAAGAAAAGAAAAGTTTATACAAGTAAAAACAAAATGAAACCCGTTTACACTGTTATTCATTTCTACAATATGCTTTAAATCAAGCAAGGAAAAGAAGGGGGCCCCCGGAGCATGCATATATATAACAAGTCAAGGTAATGACAGGTTCCCTGTAAATTGAACTCTGAAAAAAAGCATGTTAATATTAATACCACATGGTTAAGTCATAAATAATGGACAGATCTCCTCCTAGCAGCTTTGTTACAGCTCTATAGGAAAGTAGATAAAGTGACATTGCAATTTGCAACACAATCCTCTACTTCACATAAGGTGAGAAGGCATAGAAACAGTCCACAGGGGTTCAAACGTCACCCTGATTATTATTCCATGTAAACATTAACTCATTATCTATTGCTCAAAAAAAGTGTGAAAAAATGCTGTAAAGTCAGAATGTTTTCAGAAATAAAAGTGATAATAGTTTATTTTTATCAGTTAAAATGGAAAGTAAATGAACAGAATAGAAATTCAAATAAAAATTTGGTGTGACCACCCTTTGCCTTAAATTGATAAAAAATAGGATTTTGGTACTCACCATAAAATCCTTTTCTCCCCGTTCATTGAAGGACACAGGGAACAGATCGGAGATCCTGTACTGTAGGGTAATATCGCCACCTGCAGGAGAAGGACGCTAGGCACAAAACTAAAGACCAATCACAGCCTAGGGGCGGCCCCTGCCGGTGGCCAAAACCCCCCACCTGCTGACAAGTCTCCAGTTTAGTAACAAGCAGTAAAGGAGTACACACCCACATAGAGGGGCGGGCCCTGTGTCCTTCAATGAACGGAGAGAAAAGGATTTTACGGTGAGTACCAAAATCCTATTTTCTCTCCCGTTCATTGAAGGACACAGGGAACAGATCGGAGATCCTGTACTGTAGGGACGTCACAGAGCAGTACCAAAAAAGAGGGGTGGGCCAACAGAAACAACAAACCCAACTTAAAACAAAAAAATCCCCTCAAACGGCCGCCTGCAACACTTTGCGCCCCAAACCAGCATCCGCAGATGCCAAACCATCCACCTTATAAAACTTGGCAAAGGTGTGAACAGAAGACCAAGTCGCGGCCTTACAGACCTGAGAAACGGAGGCACCATGACGAAAAGCCCAAGATGCCCCAACAGCCCTTGTAGAATGGGCCGTAACAGAAAAAGGAGGCTCACGCCCCTTAATAGCATACGCCTGAGAGACCGTGTCGCGAATCCATCGAGAGATGGTGGCCGACGAGGCAGCCCGGCCCTTCCGAGGGCCATCTGCAACGACAAACAGGGAATCCGATTCCCGAAACGCAGCCGTAGCACTCAGATAAACACAGATGGCGCGGACCACGTCCAGACAGTGCAGCACCTTCTCCTTCCTGTGGACAGGCCGCGGACACAAGGAAGGCAGGACAATGTCCTCATTGAGATGGAAAGCCGAAACTACCTTCGGCAGGAAGGACGGTCGAGGCCGCAGAACCACCTTGTCCCGATGCAGGACCAGCAACGGGGACGAGCAAGAGAGGGCCGCCAATTCCGAGACCCTGCGGATCGAGGGGAGTGCCACCAGAAAGGCTAGATAGAGTCAGAATTGGAATGTCACGCAGAGGCTCAAAGGGAGATTCCTGCAACACTGAGAGTACCAGATTCAGATCCCATGGCGGCAACGGGGCAGGGGGGCGGCAGGGGGGACGATACGTGTAACCCCCTGCACAAAGGTGCGAACGAAAGCGTTGGAAGCTATCGGCCATTGAAAAAGGACAGCCAAGGCCGAAATCTGGCCCTTGGTCTTTACTCAAGGCCAAACCCTGATCCACACCCCGCTGTAAAAAG
>NW_017307431.1:1586-5377 GCF_000935625.1 Nanorana parkeri | reverse complement strand
CAGCCTGTCGCCCGGACAACACTTGCTAGAAGATTCCACTGGAAAAAGACCAGGAAGAAGCAGGTAAGAATACCCGAAAAAAATTCTTAGCTCCTTACTCCTGACGCTAGGCAAAAAACTGGAGACTTGTCAGCAGGTGGGGGGTTTTGGCCACCGGCAGGGGCCGCCCCTAGGCTGTGATTGGTCTTTAGTTTTGTGCCTAGCGTCCTTCTCCTGCAGGTGGCGATATTACCCTACAGTACAGGATCTCCGATCTGTTCCCTGTGTCCTTCAATGAACGGGAGAGAAATACGGTATATACATGAGCTGAATACTGTATACAAAAGGTAGTTGGCGGCGCATCTAAGAAACAGAAATTCTGCGTTTACTTGCAGGTGAACCTTGCTCCTCCCTCTTACCTTTCTTGCCTTTTGCGCAGTGTTGTCCTCAATAAACATGCTCAGCTGTCCAGGGAATCCATTGTTGTCCTGCCGTCATCCGCTGTTCGGGTGACAAAGGCCGGGTCCTGTGCTGCCATCTTGGTGCTCCTTACTCATCGGGAGCTTCCAGCCTCTTCTGGGTTCATGCAACGGAGCCCCTGATGACGCGAGCAGCTCAGCCCACTGGCCGCTCTGTGTCCCTATTCTTTGCCTCAGGTGGCATCTCATTGGGCCACATGGAGGGGCAGCAGGCAGGGCGGCATGGCCGCTCTGCTGTACAATGTATGCAGTGTGCTTGCCGCCCCCTTTCCGGCCAGAGTGTAAGGGCCATGCACATCTCTGCGCTCAGCTCTCAGCAACCTGGGACGCTCTGGCCGGTGTTCTGCCCAGCCCCTGGCAACCGGTGATGTCACTGGGTCCCGGCCAGAGCGCCCCAGGTTGCTAAGAGCTGAGCGCAGAGATCTGTATGGCCCTTACACATCTCCCCGCCCCACTGATTGCGTGCACCATGGCTAGGGACACCCCTGCCTGCGGCCTCATTGGATATAGGTTGGGGATATCCCAGGAGGCTGTGGGATGCACCTCATTCTCCCCCAGGTGAGTATCATTCTAGAGCACAGGTCTGGATCTGAATAGTCTGTCTCCGCCTCTTACCTCAGTCTCTGTAGCTCCTCCTCTGCGGCCCTCCGCTGGGTCTCTCTGGCGTCTGCAGCGATCTGAATATTGGTCACCAGCTGCGTGCCGTCGCTCACCAGTTTGTGGAGCCTCTGTGGTAATAAAAAAAGATAAATGGAAAGGTAAAAGCGCGGCCCCTTACTATGACGGGGAGCGTCCTCTCTATGATGCCGCCATTGGCTGCTGTACAGGCAAGGGAAGCTGATCGCTGCACTTAAAGTACAATTATAAGGAGGACCTGAACTGTGGACGGTGTGCCCCGAAAAAGATAAGAAGGGGGCGGAGGACGAGTCAGCTGTGATTTCTACTGGCCATCTGCAGCTGATTTTTATTACCCCTAAAAGAGTCACATGACCCCCCTACATTATGTCTCTGTGTGAGGAGGCGGCCATCTTGCTACAGGCAGGTCCACCTAATGTTTAATGATGACTGGAGGTGTGAGTGATGATCAAGAAGCAGCAGGAGCGATGGAGGAGAACAGATCCACAGAATGGATGAAGCAGAAGCAGAGGGATCCTTGCACGGCAGGTCCCCAGGTACAGATTCCTCTCCAGCAAGGAGGACAATGAGCAACACTGTAGTGACATCCCCAAATCTTACTCCAAATCTCACAAAACTAGCAGACAGAGGCAGCAGTGCCTAAAATGATCTCACAATGCAGATATACAGCTATAAGATCAGGAGTGCCTAGGCACAGGAAGTGCTCTGAGATCAGGAGTGCCCAGGAAGTGCTCTGAGATCAGGTGTGCCTAGCCACAGGAAGTGCTCTAAGATCAGGAGTGCCCAGGCACAGGAAGTGCTCTGAGATCAGGAGTGCCTATGCACAGGAAGTGCTCTGAGATCAGGAGTGCCCAGGCACAGGGGGTGCTCAGAGATCAGGGGTGCCTAGGCACAGGAAGTGCACTGAGGAGTGCCCAGGCACAGGAAGTGCTCTGAGATCAGGTGCGCTCAGGCACAGGAAGTGCTCTGAGATCAGGAGTGCCTAGGCACAGGAAGTGCTCTGATATCAGGAGTGCCCAGGCACAGGAAGTGCTCTGAGATCAGGTGCGCCCAGGCACAGGAAGTGCTCTGAGATCAGGAATACCTAGGCACATGTAGTGCATTGATATCAGGAGTGTCTACGCTGTGAATTGTTTGGGGTTCTTTTTACTATCTGCGGCGATATGCTTTTCGCACTCAGTTTTAGCTCCCGGATTTCTAGTTTGCATTTTTTGTTACATTCTTTGTAGTTAAGGAGGTGTTCTGTGTATGTAGGAATGTCAGAGAGGGGCCACACCAGGGTGAAGGGGCCCCTGACCGGGCTGTGTATGTAGGAATGTCAGAGAGGGGCCACACCAGGGTGAAGGGGCCCCTGACCGGGCTGTGTATGTAGGAATGTCGGGAATGTTTGACGATCGGTAAGTCCTCAGACATGCTACATGTGAAGTGCTCCGTGTACACGTCTCACCTGTCTGCTCTCCTCAATCTGCTTGTAGCTCTTCCGTTGTTCTTCGTTCTGATCCAATATGGAAGCCGGGTCCTCGCCGAGCGCTTCCCTGAATGCCGGACGAGAAAATAAATCTGATTGGCCGCTGACACCAACGTGCTGACACTTCCAGTAGGGGGGGGGGCACCACTACAGAGGACCAATCAGCAAACCACAGGTCGGCATTAAAGCCGAACTCCGGGCACAAAAACTTATATTTATATATTCCTCAATAATAATTCCTCACAAAGGATAGAAATCCACTCTGTGTGCACCAAATGCTTTTGCAAACCCAGATATTACCTAGTAGTGACATCATCACTGTACTGTACATAGCCTGTGCAGAGAGAAGAGCTGTGGGAGGGCCCCAGAAAGCCCCACCCACTGCACGCTGTCTGCAGAAAACTACAAGAGGGGTGGAGACAAGACCAGTCACCCTGCACAAGGAGACAGAGCAGCAGTGACCGGTCTTTATTACAGGAGGGGGCGGAGACAAGAGCAGTCACCCTGCACAAGGAGAGAGCAGCAGTGACCGGTCTTTATTACAGGAGGGGGCGGAGACAAGACCAGTCACACGCACAAGGAGACAGAGCAGCAGTGCGGTGTTTATTACAGAGGAGGGGGCGGAGACAAGACCAGCCACCCAGCACAAGGAGACAGAGCAGCAGTGTGTGGTCTTTATTGCAGGAGGGGGCGGAGACAAGACCAGTCACCCTGCAGAAGCTCAGAGGAGGCCCTCCGTACCACAAAAGGTCCTTGTTGGTTGTGTTGACCTCCAGTCCTCCTCTGACCTCCACTACAGGAAGAGTGCGGGGGGGCTGGCAGTGGTTGGAGTTGCCCCAGTGATGAATGTCCCCTCCATGGGGAATGCGTGCGGTGGATGTGCGTTGTGTCTCACCGTCTCTTGGCTTCTATCCTGGCATTGATACGGAGCCTCCGTGCCTGGATCCTCTTCTGCGGGTCCTCCGAGTCCACCGACGGGCCGCTCTTCACCTTCTCCTCCGTGTCACCGGCTCCAGAGTCCCAGCTCATGTTGTGATGAATTCTGCAGAGAGACAAATCGATAATGTTCACCGGGGTACATGACACACACACACACTGGGGGTACATGACACACACACACATACCGGGGTGCATGACACACACACACATACCGGGGTGCATGACACACACACACATACCGGGGTACATGACACACACACACATACCGGGGTACATGACACACACACACA
>NW_017307431.1:0-293 GCF_000935625.1 Nanorana parkeri | reverse complement strand
ACACACACACACACACACCGGGGTGCATGACACACACACACACACCGGGGTGCATGACACACACACACACACACACCGGGGTGCATGACACACACACACACACACACCGGGGTGCATGACACACACACACACACACACCGGGGTACATGACAGACTCTGGGGTGAAACGTACAACACAGTGTATACAATACAGGGGCTAAGAGTATATAACGAACCGCACTGCACACTGCTCCTCTATGATGTACACTATATTGCCAAACGTATTGGCCCCTCCCCCTCCCAATCATTGGATT
>NW_017307430.1:550764-555001 GCF_000935625.1 Nanorana parkeri | reverse complement strand
GTCCATACCTCCCAGGGGGCTGTAGATGTGAGGGGTCCATTGGGTCCTCGGACTCTGTGACCACTTGCCGTAATGAAGTATCAGAGAGGTGACACATGCCTGGAAGGGTCACGGTGACACTCAGCATGCCGCACTGTGCGGGTCCACGTTACGAGGATTCCCATCACAATAAAGAGCAGCGGACATCTCAGGATGAAGGGGGGCTGACCAATCAAACTGCATAGTGTGCGATGTCTGGATTTGGCCTCAACCATCACAGCACATTTCTTCTTTTGTCTCCCCCCCCCCATAGATCCTCCTTCTGTGGTAATGGAACGGTTCCTGATGACGTCACGCAGGTCCTGGGCCCCTGCGCTGACCTGGACGGCCCCTAGATGGGGCCCCTTCACTGCCCCCTACAGGACTATAAGAAGAAGGACCGATGTTCCGCGTATACAAATGTTTTATGTATTTCTGCAAAGATAATAAATCATTTTTTAACTCCTTATTCCATGAGATCTGTCATTGTTTCCACAAACCAGCAGAAAGATGCAATCAGGCTTGCAGCGGGTAAGCTGGCGATTGGGGGAGGGGCGTTTAAAGGAGCTTTTAGGAGGAAGAGAACTCATGGACCAGGACAGGAAATCCGCAGAATTGGAGCTTCTGAATGGTGTTGTCACCTCAATTTGCAGCCATATATTACCCTAGCGGGGGAGGGACGTGAAAGATTTGGAAAGCCTTTGTGGGTTCCCCGCCCCCCCTATTAACCGGAGGGACGGCGCCATTTAGCCCCGAATTGAGGGTGAGCTGCACCCCAAAAGGGTTTCTTCTCCTGGGAAACGTTCTTTCAGCATGTTATGGGGGACTTTGTGACCTTTTCATTTCTTACAAACTATTTGTACAATCCATTTCTAGACCGGTCTTATTTGATGGGAAAAGTATTGGCCCCGCCCCCTCTCAATCATGTGATTCAGGTCCTCCAAGGCCCCCGGTGTATAGGACGAGGCACCTCGGCGTGCAGACGCTTCTACAGACATCGGTGAGAGAACGGGTCGCTCTCAGGAGCTCAGTGACTACAAGCGTGGTGCCGTGATAGGTTGTCACCTGCGCAATAAGTCCGTCCTTGACATTTCCCGGCTACTAAATATTCCGCCGCGGTCGCCTGTTACTGGGATTATAACAAAGTGGAAGCTACCGGGAACACCAGCAACTCAGCCAGGAAGTGGTCGGCTGGGGCTATTAGAGGGCGGAGCCAACCCAATACTGAACCCTACCGGCTAAAGTTGCCCATACACTGCACGATTCTCGTACGAGAATGGCGGGAAATCCTGCGATCGTACGAGAATCGTGCAGTGTATGGAAGGCGTGCGACCGTTTCTACTGTACGGTCGCACGTCTTCCATCGAACCAGCATGTTTGAAAACCCGCCGGGAATCGTACGATTCTCGGCGAGTTGGTGGCCTGCTGGTTCGACAACTGCCGAACGGGCCGGTGTGCGCACACTGCCCGTTTGCAGTCAGCGTAAGCCCGCCCCCTCATTACAGTCATCGCAAGCCCGCCCCTCAGGGGGCGTGGCTTGCGATGATCGAGAGTGCGATCTGCTGGTTGTACAGTGTATGGCCACCTTAAAACTGGGATGCCATTAGAGGGCGGAGCCAACCCAATACTGAACCCTACAGACTAAGAGGGGGGGGCCATTAGAGTTCATGTGCGTGTAAAGGCGTCCCAATACTAATGGCAATATAGTGTGTATGTGACGAGCGAGGGACAAAGGAATGAACTCCCTCATTTTATAACAAAAGGTTACCATAAAGTATTTATTTCTCATCTTCAGCACAACGCGGGAGAGTTCACAGGGAAGGCGGATTAGGGGGGTGACCCCCCCAGGCTGTCCTCTAGCCGGTAGCCCACCAGAAGCTGGTTTATTAGGGTTTTCTCATTGTTCCTCTTATGAGCAGGTAAAGGTGGGAATGGGTTTCCTTTGTACTCTATGACGGCCATTTTGGCGCGGTCCAGGTTCTCTCGGTTTGGGATCTGGTACATAGACGTGTAGTTGCCGCTGTGCGAGGTGAATCGAGGAACCAGAACCTTGAACAGTTTATGAATGAGGTCCTTTTCCTGGAAGAGAAAAAGAATTTATCTACCAAAATCAATCAATCACATTGCTACAATTACCCGCTTTGCTGCCGGAGCCATTTTTCCCTTTTTTTGTTGTTGTTGTGCTCGTTATAAATGAACATTTTAGGCCTGAAGATTATTTTAAACCCCCAAAACATCTTCAGAAAGCAGAGACCCTGCAGGAGAAAAGCTCTAAGCAGAGTGACCCTTTAAACCAACAAACGGACAGAATATGAAATACCGTCAGCCAGAAGTCGGCCATCTTCATCGCCTTCTCGTTGGTATCGCCGCACTTTCCATAATCAATCATCTGAAAGACAAACAAACAGAAATAACATTATTTGACGTGTTTGCGGAACAGTCGGGACAGGGCGACCATCCTCAACCAGGCGTAGGCAACCTCGGCACTCCAGCTGTGCTGAAACTACATATCCCACTATGCCTGTGGCTGTCAGGGTGTTGCAATGCCCCATGGGATTTGTAGTTCCACAACAGCTGGAGTGCCGAGGTTGCTCACCCCAGCTCTAGAGGTTCCTCGAGCAATGAGCAAGTCACTCAGCCAGAGGTGTGGGAGCAGAACAGACTCTACGCTCAGGAACGTTACCGCTGACCCCCATTATATTTTTAGTTGTCTGCAAGAGAGCTCTGCACCAAAATATGAAGGGGGTTCGCCTCCCATTATAAGAAGGGGTTCTCCTCCCAAAGACCACCGTTATAAGAAGGGGTTCTCCTCCCAAAGATCACCATTATAAGGGGCTCTCCTCCCAAGGACCACCGTTATAAGAAGGGGTTCTCCTCCCAAGGACCACCGTTATAAGAAGGGGTTCTCCTCCCAAGGACCACCGTTATAAGAAGGGGTTCTCCTCCCAACGACCACCGTTATAAGAAGGGGTTCTCCTCCCAACAACCACCGTTATAAGAAGGGGTTCTCCTCCCAACAACCACCGTTATAAGAAGGGGTTCTCCTCCCAACAACCACCGTTATAAGAAGGGGTTCTCCTCCCAACAACCACCGTTATAAGAAGGGGTTCTCCTCCCAACAACCACCGTTATAAGAAGGGGGTCTCCTCCCAACGATCACCATTATAAGAAGGGGTTCTCCTCCCAACGACCCCCGTTATAAGGGGGTCTCTTCCCAACAACCACCGTTATAAGAAGGGGGTCTCCTCCCAACGATCACCGTTATAAGAAGGGGTTCTCCTCCCAAGGACCACCGTTATAAGAAGGGGTTCTCCTCCCAAGGACAACCGTTATAAGAAGGGGTTCTCCTCCCAACGATCACCGTTATAAGAAGGGGTTTTCCTCCCAACGATCGCCGTTATAAGAAGGGGTTCTCCTCCCAAAGATTACCATTATAAGAAGTGGTTCCCATATTTCGGCATTTGCACCCCGGGCACAGGTTGACCTTGTCCCAGTATTGCCTATGACAGGTCCTCTCCCCTCCCCCCACATATAATCGGTGGTCACCTTGTTGGCATAGAAGTTCAGCTCATCCGCACGGGCCCACGTGGTCTCTATTCTCTCATGTCTGACCAAAGCGGTGAGGAGGTTACGCAGCATATCTAGCCGGGAGCGGGGCCCCAAGCCCATCCGCCGGGCCACTCGGCCATGGGCCACCAGGAGTCCCGGGAACAACCGCATGACAGCTGAAACAGGTCACCCTCCCCAGGCTCCTGGTCACTGGTCACTGCGTCCCTCCAGGCTTCCGTACACCAGCAACAAGCTTCCTGGTTCCGTACAGACAACCTCGCTGCAGGTATCACTACTTCCTTCTTCCGTACAATCAACTTCCGGCTAGTGGAAATAACTTCCGTAAACAACCCACGCCGCTGCCTGGACCCATAGATGGGGACTCCTTGATATTTGTCCGCGGAATGCTCCTCAATTTGTATTACCAATTTCTTGTTTCATAGTTTATGTTACGGAGTTCGTACAGTTTACTTCCTGCTCCGGAAAGTTACTTCCGGCTTCCGTACTTCTGTATGATTTTCTGTTTTAACAAATTATTCTCAAATCCTTCCACCTGGAACACTGCTAATTACCATATCCCCAACCACAATATTGTGCTCATTATCATATCCCCCCAACTATTGTGCTCATTACCATCTTCACCCACACATTATGCCCACTAACATCTCCC
>NW_017307430.1:550293-550646 GCF_000935625.1 Nanorana parkeri | reverse complement strand
CCCCAAACTATTGTGCTCATTACCATATTCCCCAAAATATTGTGCTCATTACCATATCCCCGACCAAAACACAACTAATTACCATATTCCCCGCCCAAAATATTGTGCTCATTACCGTATCGCCACCCTCTGCCTTGATCATTTTGTACAATTATTGTGCTCATTATCATATCTCCTCCTATATATGCACTCATTATCATACCCCCCCATCTCTGTGCTCATTATCATATCTCCTCCCAACTCACTGCTCTTATTATCATATCTCCTCCCAGTTGGGCGAACTGAGGGGAATGTGAAGACACGGGACAGCAGATTGTTTAATAAATGTGTTTATTTAGCAGAAAAGTAACAAG
>NW_017307430.1:545910-550187 GCF_000935625.1 Nanorana parkeri | reverse complement strand
GCGTCAGCGACGGCCCAGATTGCAGTCTCTCTAGGTGTGCACAATGCTGAAAGCCTCCATGTGGGTGGAACCAGAAACGGGTTTGGAACTTCCCTCGGTTCCTCGGCTCGGCTCCTCCCTTCCTGTAGCCAGTCGGAATTCTCGCAGCGTCTTCCAGAAGCTGTTCCTGAACTTGGTGCCCACAAAGAAGTATAGGACGGGGTTGAGGCAGGCGTGGAGGTACGCCACCGCTTCCAGTACGGACGCCACGTTCCATAAGCTGACGTCCTGGTGCCGGTGCAGGAGGACCAGCAAGGTGACATTAAAGGGCAGCTGGGTGACCAAGAAGACCACCACCAGCGTCAGGATGATCCGGATGGATTTCTTCTTCTGTAAGCTCCGCGAACCAATCACGGTCTTCAGAATGAAGCTGTAGCAGAAGATCATGGCGGACATGGGCAGGAAGAAGCCGACCACCAGCTGGATGGAGTAGATGGAGACCCTCCGCTCTGGACTTTCATGGTTTCCAGAGCAGAAATTTCCTTGATCGGCGGAGAACTTGAACTGCGGCACGGCGAGGAGCCCGGCGATCAGCCAGATGAAGGCGCATATCCCGCCGCCCCACCGGTGCTTGTGTTGGTGGTATTTCTGCGCCTTCGTCAGCTTGACGATGGAGACGAAGCGGTCGAAGGTGATGGCGGTCAGGGTGAGCATGGACGTGTAGAGGTTCACCCGGTACATCCCAATCACGATTTTACACATGAAGTCGCCGAAGATCCATTCGTGGAGCATTTGGCAGACCAGGAAGGGAAACGTGCAGAGGAACAAGACGTCGGCCACGGCCAGATTGAGGAAGAACGCGTCCGTCAGCGTCTTCTTCTTCCTGTAGAACACGTACACCACAATGACCAGCACGTTGCCCAGCAGGCCGACCGCACATGTGATGCAGTATATGATCGGGAGGAAGAGCCCATAGATGTGGTGAACGTTTGGAGGACTGATGTCACCATCGTAGGTGGAGTTATCATAGTCCATCTGGATGATAATAACAGAAATGTACATGTTAGAGCGACAAACAGGAAGTGAAAGATAACAAAGTAACACTTAGTATTTATGTATTTAAAGCTGAACCCCGAGATCACAAAATATTGTCCTCACTGCTGCTCTCTCTCATTGTGCAGGGTGACTGGTCTTGTCTCCGCCCCCTCCTGTAATAAAGACCACCCACTGCTGCTCTCCTTCTGCAGGGTGACTGGTCTAGTCTCCGCCCCCTCCTGTAATAAAGACCGCCCACTGCTGCTCTCTCTCCTTGTGCAGGGTGACTTGTCTTGTCTCCGCCCCCTCCTGTAATAAAGACCACCCACTGCTGCTCTCCTTCTTCAGGGTGACTGGTCTAGTCTCCGCCCCCTCCTGCAATAAAGACCGCCCACTGCTGCTCTCTCTCCTAAGGTGACATTAAAGGGCAGCTGGGTGACCAAGAAGACCACCACCAGCGTCAGGATGATCCGGATGGATTTCTTCTTCTGTAAGCTCCGCGAACCAATCACGGTCTTCAGAATGAAGCTGTAGCAGAAGATCATGGCGGACATGGGCAGGAAGAAGCCGACCACCAGCTGGATGGAGTAGATGGAGACCCTCCGCTCTGGACTTTCATGGTTTCCAGAGCAGAAATTTCCTTGATCGGCGGAGAACTTGAACTGCGGCACGGCGAGGAGCCCGGCGATCAGCCAGATGAAGGCGCATATCCCGCCGCCCCACCGGTGCTTGTGTTGGTGGTATTTCTGCGCCTTCGTCAGCTTGACGATGGAGACGAAGCGGTCGAAGGTGATGGCGGTCAGGGTGAGCATGGACGTGTAGAGGTTCACCCGGTACATCCCAATCACGATTTTACACATGAAGTCGCCGAAGATCCATTCGTGGAGCATTTGGCAGACCAGGAAGGGAAACGTGCAGAGGAACAAGACGTCGGCCACGGCCAGATTGAGGAAGAACGCGTCCGTCAGCGTCTTCTTCTTCCTGTAGAACACGTACACCACAATGACCAGCACGTTGCCCAGCAGGCCGACCGCACATGTGATGCAGTATATGATCGGGAGGAAGAGCCCATAGATGTGGTGAACGTTTGGAGGACTGATGTCACCATCGTAGGTGGAGTTATCATAGTCCATCTGGATGATAATAACAGAAATGTACATGTTAGAGCGACAAACAGGAAGTGAAAGATAACAAAGTAACACTTAGTATTTATGTATTTAAAGGTGAACCCCGAGATCACAAAATATTGTCCTCACTGCTGCTCTCTCTCATTGTGCAGGGTGACTGGTCTTGTCTCCGCCCCCTCCTGTAATAAAGACCACCCACTGCTGCTCTCCTTCTGCAGGGTGACTGGTCTAGTCTCCGCCCCCTCCTGCAATAAAGACCGCCCACTGCTGCTCTCTCTCCTTGTGCAGGGTGACTGGTCTTGTCTCCGCCCCCTCCTGTAATAAAGACCACCCACTGCTGCTCTCTCTCCTGCAGGGTGACTGGTTCTGTCTAAGCCCCTCTGTAATAAAGACCACCCACTGCTGCTCTCTCTCCTTCTGCAGGGTGACTGGTCTTGTCTCCGCCCCCTCCTGTAATAAAGACAACCCACTGCTGCGCTCTCTCCTTGTGCAGGGTGACTGGTCATGTCTCCGCCCCTCTGTAATAAAGACCCCCCACTGCTGCTCTCTCTCCTTCTGCAGGGTGACTGGTCTTGTCTCCGCACCTCTCTAATAAAGACCACTCACTACTGCTCTCTCTCCTTGTGCAGGGTGACTGGTCATGTCTCCGCCCCTCTGTAATAAAGACAACCCACTGCTGCGCTCTCTCCTTGTGCAGGGTGACTGGTCTTGTCACCACCCCCTTCTTTAGCTTTCTGTAGTGGGTGGAGCCTACTGGTTCCCTCCCACACTCTGCTCAGGCTATGTTCAGCACAGTGATGATGGTTTGTAAAGGTGTTTGGTGCACACAAACTGGCTATTTAGGAAAATATTTATATAACATTTTTTGTGCCCGGAGTTCAGCATGAAAGAATCACTTTTACAAAGAATGATGTTGGTTTAGTCACTTTATATATAAAAAAAAAAAAGTCTATAAAGTTTAAAAGAACAAGAAAAAATCTGCATCCGCAGAACCCTCAGCCCACCACTGATCATGAGGAAGAAAAACCCGGGCTGGAGTAAAGCGGATTGACTTACCTGATCCTTGCTCCCTCCGTGCTGCTAGACCGGTCCCTGCAGCCTCTTCTCTGCTTTGACAGTCTAAAGACCCCTGACCTCATCAGTGTTATGAAGACATGAGGACACTGAGGGACAGTCCACCAGCCAGAGCTGAGGGGGGAGAAGAGGAAAGCACTGACCACCGACAGAGTGGGGATCATGCGAGTAATACAGCTGTGAGTCCCCTAGACATGAAGGAGCACCTAACCCTTGCAGCGCGGGGGCAGCCCCATTGTAAGGGTAGTTTTGGTTGAGCTTCAACATAAGGTCCATATGGAGACGACTTTTCTCAAAACAAAGGCAATTCCCGGGACACTCTGCTCAGCTAGATCTAGCTTCTGTGGCAGTCCGTTGTGTTCTGATTGCTCGGTTTATGAGCGTGGCCGGCGTTTGGGTTCCTTCCTCATTGGACTTGCCTTCATTTTCATGTCTCTCCACATTCACCTGACGGACAATCAGCAGAAGTGGAAGCGATGAGTTAGGACGAGTCATAAACAAGTCAGAATTGCTGCTAAGCATTGAGCAGAGGATCGCGTTGGTCACCGAGAAGCGGATGTATGACCCTGAGATGCCACAAGATGGTGCCGAGAAGCAGAAGAAGATCCTCAGAAGGTTTTACATCATCATTGTTGCCTCATCTTTCACACGTAACCCCCCCCCCCCAGCACCTACAGTACAGTTCCCGTGCTGCAAACACTTATTTCTATATTGTCTATTCTACTATCTTTAGCTCCTTACCCGGCCTCTCGGGTCACACTCACAGGTCAGAGGTCATTATTATATTCCAAACATTTGAGACGAAATACAGAATATTGTCATAGACCAGCAGCGGCGGACAAATTATTATGGAACTCAGAAGCTGGTCTGTCCAATCCAGAAGCCAACGGGATACATTTTCGGAGTCGGCACCATTGTCAACAACTAGAGAACACTTCAAAGTTAGGCGCCAGCTGGAATTTTTTAAGGAGCATCGGCGACCTGGATCCTGGGATTAGTCCAGCCTTGGATACTAGGGGTTTAGGTCAACCTCGCACTTGAAGGACATTTTTCAAATTTACC
>NW_017307430.1:542189-545883 GCF_000935625.1 Nanorana parkeri | reverse complement strand
AAACAGGTGGCAGGGAAGCTGTGCTCTAATATACATTACAGAAGGGTTTCCAAACCTAAGAGATGATCCCATAGACTCGCAAAGCTCAATCTTAGGACAATGTCCACCCTTGTTACCTTCATTCAGCCTCCCTCTAATTCCATGCCAAGTGACCAGCAGCTGCTCTTCCTCCAACTTTGTATCTTCTCAAACTAAGACAAATGTCTGAAAACAAGGTGAGTGAGGACATTTCCTTCCTTCTTTTAGTAGCCATTCGGGTCCACTTTAAACAGTTATTGGCGCTTCCTTTCCTCATTCTGTTCAGAGACATAACCCTCAAACCCCTCTCAAACCTCAAGTGTCAGTAGACTTCTGCTAAATGTGAAGAGAAGGCCCTTTGTGAAACCTGACGTGCACATTTATAGCACTGTTTGTGGTAATGAAATCCTCCTTCGTGTCCACGGTGCTTCAGCCGAAAGAGGAACTCGCAGCCGGCCTGGAGATATCATAACATCAGATAACCTGAGCTTCTATTGGTCAAAGAAGAGTTTTGAGGAAACTGCAACTTTAGGTTTCCAAGGTCACCACAAATCTTTGACAATACAGAAGAGGGGATTGATGAAAGGTCATCTTATGGCTTCCGGCTGCAGCAATAAAGTATCAATTTGACTTTTTCCTTTAAAGAGGAAGTGAACTAAGCTGTGTCCAAAAAAGGTGGACAGAGGGCAAAGGACCGGTTGCCTGTGGTCTCCATCTTATCTCTCCTCATTACTGACTCACCATGCCTTGTTCTGCACCGTGCCTCTGTGTAGCCATCCTGGTAGAAGCAGAGCTTTGCTTCTTCAGATCGCAGCCTCCAGCAAGGAGAACAGCAAACGGCAAAGCAGTGACATCACCAAATCTCACCTCAAAGTGCCAGAGGCTAGCGGTCACTGACCAAAGTGCCTTAGAGTCCCACTGCATATATATTGTATATAGCTACTATGAGGCTGAAGGCTGCGGAGTGCTAGGCACGCTGCTATTATTCAGGAGGATAACATACGGACGGTAACATTTTTCAGGGTACTGTTAAAATTTTTGGGTTACACAGTAAGCACTGATATGGTAACGCTATGCTCTAATGCAATGGTTCTCAACATGTGGGTCGCGACCCACAGTTGAGGGGGTCCCCACGTGCCTTGTGCTGCTCTAGGTATGAGGCTCCTCAGCCTCCCCCTAGCGCAGCAGTGTCAGTACTCCTAGATGGCGCTGCAGCATCAGCGGCTGGAGAGGATCAGAGAGAGGGGAGCGGGCAGGAGTGAGGGGAGGTGAGTGCTTGATCACCACAGAGCCCGCACTGGACGCCAACAGAGAGTCCCACTAGCCACCCGAGAGCCCGCATAGACTCCCAAGAGCCCACACAGATACTAGTATTGGTGCATCCCTAAATTTTACGGTTGGGGGGTCACCACAACTTGGCAAATGTTACCACGGGGTCCCGGCCCTAGAAAGGTTGAGAACCATTGCTCTCATGGCTGTAATAGTGCAACCAAAGCGACTTGGAGATTTACACAGGGCTTCTTCTGCTTACTCCCACGGGCTGACAGCTTGGTGGTGGGGGAGCACAGTAAAGGTGGGAGATGGGGGGGAACAATAACATTTTGGTCAGTCTTTGTACCCGTATTGCTCCACTTGCAAATGTACCCGTATTGCTCCACTCATGGAAATAATTTCACCCGTTAAAGCTTTAAAAGCCATTGGAAAACCGGAAATTGTATTATTTAGCCTCCTAAGCAAACTCTAGCAAAAGCTTGGCACAGTCTCAGGGCCGGCCATGGAATAAGAAACTCTATAACTAAAAGAACTGCTGCTGAGAGAAGATCCTATTATAAGGAAGGAACTCCTAATGGTGACAATAACATCCTCAACTAATGCAAAAATTATGGAAACCAGTTTTATATGATTAGCCTGATGGTGCTACACACCTGTGGAAATTAAGCTCCAGGTATTGGGCACACACCCCTATGTGCCGGAGGGGATGTGGATTTTAGGGCACCTTGTCACATCTCTGGTGAGCATTGCTCTTTGATACAATGTTTCTGGCTACATTTTTCGGAATGCATCATCAAAATCACAAACTGCTCACTACCTCTCCACCCAGTGACCTACCTGCTTCCCCGAGAAGATCCAATCGATCAGTATTACTCTATTGTGGCAGTGCATGGCAATGCCGCGGCGTAGTATGGCAACTTTGGCACCCAGGACTCTCAGCCAGAGGGGGCTGAGAGGGTCCAGAATGTGAACCATTTTTATAAGGAAGAGCCTGGCCTTTCAGATTCTTCCGGGTTTTCCTCATTGTAGCTGGGATCTGGAGATTTCTTACAGCTCTGGGTGGGATGAGATCTCCAGTCCCGGGGCCAGGTGTTGCAAATGACCCGCCTGGGCTGATCAGGTGGCTGAGAGCCGCCTTATTAGGCAGCCGGACCAGAGCTTAGAGGGGAGTTGTGGGTGTGCAAGAGGCACATGGCCACAGGCAGACTCTGCTGCGTGCACAAGGGACACAGCCAGGAAGGCTGGGAGATGTCAAGAGGGTTTGTGACCCTGGGATACCTGTCGGAGAGACAGAGACCCACTGTAAGAGTCCAGGGCTTACTACGCATGCGCCAATGGCGCGTTGCCGCAAGAGGAAATCCGCGCCAACTGTTCATGCTCCAAAGACGCAGTGCGCCAACCCGCGCATGCGCAGAAGACCTGATGGAAAATGCCCAGGAGGCGCACAGGAAGTGACCTCAAACTTCAATCATCACTTCCCTATATAAGCCCAGCCCAGACACTGCCAAATTGCTGGATTATCTTCAGCCCCCCTTGTTCCTGTGCTAGTGTGTGATCTGTCTGAACTTGTTGTGACCTGGAAGCCTATTTGACTACTCTCGATGGTTGCCTGCCATTGACCTCGGCTTTGTACCTTGACCATTCTTCTTCTTTGCCCCTTTTGTACTCAGCTGCCAGATTGGAACCGACCCCGGCTTGGATCTCGACCATTCTTCTGATTAACCCCTTGTGTACTTCGTTGCCAGAGTGGACTTGACCTCGGCTCGGATCTCGGACTAAGGCTTGCACGGTGCTCCGCACACCTGGCTCCACATGCCACTCGGTGCCCACCAAGTCTCTGTCTCCATCTCCAGAGACTTCAAGGACCCGAGGTGCAAGGGAGGCCTCCCCACTACTTCGGTCTCACCTCAGGTACGTGGCTCCCGTGACACCCACGAGGGGTGAATACTGAACCGCTCAGAGTTGAGGAAAGCTGCTGAGTGATACTGAGGACTGTATTGACAGATACAATACGGTAAAGTCCTGGGACGATCACGCTGGGAGTGTATGGGACAGCCAGATGTCAATGAGACCAAAATATATTGTTTCAAGAAAGTCCAATGAACTGTTCTTCTTCATTTATCATGGATTGTTGACCTTTTGACTGAATGAAGACTCAGACTGTCCTTTTTATGTTCAAGTCGGCTTCAGGAGTGGCCACTTAGCGCTCACCATTGGGCTACATTCCCCAAACTAACACAATGCCTATTAAATGCTAATCTTACACAATCCTCAAAGCCAATTCCGGAGCCATCACATAGGCATCAACCTGTCCTGATACTGAAGTCTCCACACTGAGGATTATTCCTTCAAGTGCATACGTCTTATTGAGCTACCCCACCAATGCCAGTAAATAACACCCCTC
>NW_017307430.1:539909-542154 GCF_000935625.1 Nanorana parkeri | reverse complement strand
TCCCATCTTATGTCCAGTCTCACACCCTCTATTCTTCCCTCCTTACTATTATTACTGATATAAATTCTCATTTCTTCATATGTTCAAATCAATGCGTTGTGTCACTTTGTGGTCATGAACTGTAAAGTATTATATTCTGTATTTCATGCTGCCCCATGTGACTGCCGTAAAACCTTTCAATAGACAGAGATGGAATAAAAACATTATTATAGGGAAGAAGTGTCTTCTAGAGTTTGGTAAATTTACGGGGCGTTGAAAGTAGAACGTTAAAAAACAAGATATTCTACCTGCAGTAGACCAACGACATGCACTCAAGAAACCAAAGTATGGAAGACCTATTGCTGGCCGTGCCCGGATACACAACTCTCAGCCTGTTGACTAATGGACCAATAATATCAAGGCTTGGAGCAAATGACCCGTCTACATTGGAGATAGAGATTCCAACATATATACAGACACCGTATATCCAGTGAAGGTGTCTGGAAGTCTGTGCCAATAGAACAGCGCTTGTGCATGCGCTCCGTGTGGGTCATAGAACCGGGCCCGGTCGCGCACCACTGCGCGGACGTGCGAGCATGCGCAAGTGCGATGTATCGGCTATTCAGTCTGAGTCCCCCAAGTCCTCTGTGCTGAGTGTTCATCATATTCTGTGTGACCGAGATCATGAATACTGATTCCTTGTTGCTGACCCGACTGGTCCTGACGACTCTCCTGATTCTCTGGTACCCTGACCCTGGCTTATTCCTGGACTTCATCTCTGCCTGCTGCCTGGTACTGTGTTGTCTGATCGGCTCTAAACGTGGCTCTTCCCCTGACCACGGATCTGTTCGCTGCACTGGTACCCCGCTGACCTGGCCTGCTTGACTACGATTTGCTCTACTCTGCTTCCTAGCTGCGAGTTTCCTGACCAGCCATCCAGAGGAGCGCCTCAGAGTTCTGCATTCTTCAGCTGCAGCCACAGATTCCGGCACTCGTGCCCCTCTGTGCCCCCAATTCACTTGTTCCACCATCTAGGAGTTTTGGGACTGGAGTTACAAGAGAGGTCGTCTACATCACTTCAAGCTCCATGACGTACGTGACAGGGGAATCAAACAAATCATTGACCTGGTCTTTCATGACATATCTTCAATCTCACTGAAACTCAGGGCAGCCATCAGGGGGGCACGGCCGATACTCATGTAAGGGGCCCGGGCAGCCTGGGGGGCCCGCCCGGGTCCCTTACATGACTATCGGCTGAGGGTTAAGGGCGAGGAGGCGGAGGCCTGGCCCTAGCAGCGCAGGGCCCCAGCATTGCCGCTGCAGCGACTTTGAGACAAGCTAGGGCCCCATCAGCGAAGCTGCTCGTCTGATGTCGGACTGGCCGGAAGTGACGGGACGTCACTTCTGGCTGGTCCGGCGGCAGACGAGGCCATGTGTGCAGGTCAGAGGAGCTAGGAAGGAAGGAAAGGAGGGATGCAGCCCTGACCAGCCCACCTAAGAACCCTTCAGAGCTCACCATAGACAGTCTCAGATGGGCTGTGCAGCATCTCTGGTGGGCTCTGCAGGGTCACTCTCAGGTGGGTCCTGCGTCCAGCGCGTCACTAAGCCCTACGTCCAGCGGCGCGGGGGGTGACCGGCCTATAGCCGTGTAAGGGGCCCCAAAATTTCTGATGGCTGCCCTGCTGAAACTTCTATATATAGCAGCTACAAACAGTCCAAATAAATGAGAAAAGTATCTAAAAGAAAATATATGGGAGAGCGCTTCAAAGAGGAACCATCAGTATGAAGAAAATAGACAATGAGGGGAATTCATCAAAACCGGAGCAGACAGAACTCGGGCAAACATGCCGGCAAAAGCCCCGGCATTCTGACAGCTCGTATAGATCGAGAGATATCTCTCTCGGATCGGATACTGGCTTTTCTCTTTCACTTTCAGCAATAGATACATAATGTAATGTAATAGATACGTAGTGTACATAAAGGATACACAATGTATCTATTCCTGAAAAGGAGAATGTTTCAGTTTTCTGATCGTTTTTGGAACGTTCAGAAAACCTTTAGTGACAGCTGAATCCTGAACTGCTGCAGGATCGGCGTCACTAACTTATTATTGGCTGTTCTGAAGTTTGAAGCCGCCTGATAATAACCAAAAATATATTTATTTATCAAGCGGTGACAGTGAGATTAATTCACAATGACTGCTTGATATAATTAACCTCTTGCCGTCCGCCCGTAGTAGAAAAACGGACGGACGGCACTGCTGCAT
>NW_017307430.1:526651-539819 GCF_000935625.1 Nanorana parkeri | reverse complement strand
AAAAAATAAAACCCGCAGTGGTGAATAAATACCACCAAAAGAAAGCTCTATCTGTCCCCAAAAAGGGGGATAAAATTAATGTCAGTACAGCGCTGCATGACGGAATAAATGTCAGTTAAAGTACCGCAGCGCTGAATACTGAAAAATGGCCTGGATGGGAAGGGGGTGTAACACCGCGGCTGTCAACTGGTTAAATAAAATAAAAATGTTAAAAGTATTTAAAAAATAGTGAAAAGTGTAAAAAAATAAATGAGAAATAAATGAACGGTATTTATTGCATTTTTAGCTGCGCTGGTTTTGTAAAAAATACTACAAATCAAAACTGGGAAAAAAGTGTTTTTCTTTATGTTTTTTTCCTCTTTTTTTTATATTTTATTTGTCCTAAGTGAGGCGTTAGACACACATATGTGATATAAATATGTCGCCCTATCTGTCCTCTAACATACAATATATCACATGTGCGGGTGCACTTTGTAAGAAAGTATATCCCCGACGTGGAAGAATCGCACAGCAACAATGTAACAAGTGTGTCCGTCATTTACCAACAGAAACTAAAAACAAGCTCAGTCATGAAGGGGTTAAAGGAGAACTATGAGGTGTGATTTTCACTCAACCTCCTAGTTGGATCCGACGTGTGACAATGAGACTGTCACACGTCGGCTCAATAGATCGGGAAGTGAGGGAACACATAACGTCGCTCGCTCACTTCTCGATCCTGTCCCTGCAGAGAGCAGTGACTGTCACTCACGGCTCCCTGCCCAGCCCTCCATGATCCTCCAGCGCTGACTGGTGGATCGGACGGGGGAGGAGGCGGGTACAGCTGGCTTGGCCTCTAGATAGGCAGAGCCAGCTGTCACTCACGCAGCTGGGTGGATCTCGACAGCAATGTCGGGATCTGTCCCGGTTGCGGCGTCTCGGTATACAATGAGCTGTAGCTCCCTATATACTGAGCCTAGGGTGACGGGAGGACGCTAGTTTGTGTCCTCACGTTACCCTTAGGAGAACTATGGGGAAAAACACTGACCTCGTACTTCTCCTTTAAGGATTTCCTCACCTTGTATGGTGGCTGTTAAGGCGCATGTGTGTAAAACAGCTAACAGGCTTGAAGTAAGCAGCATGAGCTCGTCTCCTGCCGGCAGGTTCACCAGTATGGCATGTTGGTAGCAGTGAGCGGTCCTGGATCTAGCTTCAATAAAGGTCATTACAATGCAGGGGGAACATGGAACTATACTTCTAAGAAAGCTTTGTTTCTCTGCGTTTCGGGATGATCTCCGTTCTGTCCTCATTTGCAGGGGCAATGGGTCATACCGGGGAGCCTGCTGCATAAACAGCCTCCATTAGGTCTCGCTCACACCTAGGCGTATTGCATATGCGCGTCTGTCGCGCAACCGTCGCGCGTTTCCGAAGGCTACTTGGCTGTATGCCAATGGAAACGCGCAACAAAATGGCCCAAAGTAGTACCTGGACCTTTTCAGGCGTGGGCCAAGGTGGGAACGAGACCATTGAATACAATGGGATTTATATTTTTTAACCGTTTTGTAGAGCGTTCGTCGAGCGTAGAACGCGCTACAAAACGTTCAGGTGTGAACGAGGGCTTACAAGGTGACAAGACGCGGTCGCTCATATATCTTCTTTAGGATAGTAGATAACGAGGAATACCGCAGAAGTCCGTTCCTCATAAGATGGATCTTATGTTCACAAATGGGACCATCACATGAGCTTCTTTGGGGCGTTTTTGTGGGGCGTTTCCATGGGGATACAGCCCATGTAGCCTTCGGAAACGCGCTTTTGTTGCCGCAAATCTCGCGACAAACATATTCGATACGCCTAGGTGTGAACCCAGCCTTAGAAAAAGGTGCGAGCAGTGTAGGCTGACATCTCCCAGAGATGGAGTACAAGCAGGGGAACTGAATTAGGTAGTGAAAGTCAGCTAAAGCTGGAAGGCCGGGTGCTGCAATGCCGATTAGGTGGCATGGGATGCTGAGTAGGTGGCATGGGGTCCCCCAGGATGTGGAATCTAAGGGCCAGCCGGTATTCGGCAGAGCTCCTGATGGTGGAGATGGGCTTGGCTGCGTGCTGACCCCAGGTCACAATCCCTAGGTCCACCCAATTCACCTAACAGGTACAGGGTACAAATCAAAGGTTAGGGACAGGCTGAAGACTTCCAAGGACAAAGCAAAGCACAGGGCAGACTGTAGACAGGGATTTCCAAGGACAAAGCAAAGCACAGGGCAGACTGTAGACAGGGATATCCAAGGACAAAGCGAAGCACAGGGCAGCCTGTAGACAGGGATATCCAAGGACAAAGCGAAGCACAGGGCAGCCTGTAGACAGGGATTTCCAAGGACAAAGCGAAGCACAGGGCAGCCTGTAGACAGGGATTTCCAAGGACAAAGCAAAGCACAGGGCAAACTGTAGACAGGGATTTCCAAGGACAAAGCAAAGCACAGGGCAGCCTGTAGACAGGGATATCCAAGGACAAAGCGAAGCACAGGGCAGCCTGTAGACAGGGATTTCCAAGGACAAAGCGAAGCACAGGGCAGCCTGTAGACAGGGATTTCCAAGGACAAGCCAAAGGTTCGGTACACGGGAAAACTTCCAGGAATTCAGGGTAAATCACAAATGGGGGACCCGGCAACTAGCTTGGGCTTGTGCCATTCGCTGCCCTGAGTTTAAATAGAGACGGGAAGAGGGAGGGATTGGCTACACGCGGACTGCACTGATTGGCCGAGAAGCTGCATAAGAATCAGCAGGGGAGGTCGGCCGACGCCTAAAGCTGCCAGACTGGTGCAAGTGTGAGTCAGGTTCAGAGCAAATGCCTGGAGGACTACAAGCACCAGCCCAGCATGCCTGCAGAACCAGGGGTACGAGGTCTGTACATGGTTGTAGAACTACAAGTAACAGCTCAGCATGCCTGCAGAACCAGGGGTAAGAGGTCTGTACATGCTTGTAGAACTACAAGCACCAGCCCAGCATGCCTGCAGAACCAGGGGTACGAGGTCTGTACATGCTTGTAGAACTACAAGCACCAGCCCAGCATGCCTGCAGAACCAGGTGTAAGAGGTCTGTATATGCTTGTAGAACTACAAGTAACAGCCCAGCATGCCTGCAGAACCAGGGGTAAGAGGTCTGTATATGCTTGTAGAACTACAAGTAACAGCTGTGACAGAAGGATTCTGAGACACGAGCCTAAAGGTGGCCATACACTCTACAACCATCGCAAGACTTTAGTCTTGCGATGGTTGTAAAGGGATTAAAAAAACGTACGATAATCGTGCAGTGTATGGGCACCTTAAGGCTTTGGCCTCTGGTGCTCAGCAAGGAGGGACAGGAGCAGAAAGTGATGTACGGCCATACAAAAAGTGAAGCCCGGGATATGGTGGAGTTTCACTTTATATGAGAAGGAAAACTGTAGCAGGTGTAGCTACCAACTCAGAAGCCAAGCTGCCGTATGATCGGCAGTAACCAGAGGACATGGAGCAAAGCCTTATTGTGAACTTGTCACAAACCCGTGCTATCTAAACTCAGCCATCTGGCGAGAAAATCTACTGTACAAGCAGAAGTGGAGTTTGGTTTTGCAGACAGGAAATTACACATGTGCAATTACCTCTAAAACGGCATTAATAACTGAAAGGTTCTGCTTTAGACGGAACTCACATGAAGTATATCACCGGTAATCACTACCCAGCACTCTGATTCATCGCAGTTACTGTCATTACCACGGAACCATAAATGTCAAGTATGAGGAGTCCTGTCCAATACCACAGGAGCTGATGTTACCATCTCTGGTGCCCCACCATCCTGCTGGCAGGGCCGGATTTACTCTCCCTAAGGCTAGGTTCTGCAATACCCCCCCTCGCCCCCTCTCCCATCAATGGAGAATGGCAGCCAGATGGCAGGGCGGCGGGTTAGTTTACATATTTTTTTTTACTGTTTCTATTCTATATATTTTTTATAATTATTTTCTTATTTTTTAATCATTTGTTTCTTATTATTTTTTACTTTTTAATCACCTTTTTATTTTATTATTTCAGATTATTTTATTTTTTTTAATCAATTTAAATTTTTTTTCCACCTAACTTTATTGCTATCACACAGGGAAAAAACAATCCCCTATGTGATAGCAGGAGGTGACAGGTTCTCTTTATTGACCCCCGTCACCTCCAACACAGGAGTTCTAGCACAGCGCTGTGCTGGAACTCCTGTGACGGGTGAGAGAGGAAGAGCACGGCACGGCACAGCACGCGCAGCTCTCCCCTCTCACTGACTACACGGAGCGGCAGGGTTACTTATAACCCGGCCGCTCTGCTCACTGCAGTGAGAGACTCGGGACTCGGCGGCGGAGGACGGAGCCAGAGGAGAGGTAAGTGCAGGGGGGAGGGGAGGACGGACCGGCCGGCTGCAGACCTTTTACATGTCATCTCAGCGATCGCCGAGATCACATGTAAACGAACAATCGGCTTCCCTCACTCTACATGTGCAAAGCAGGACTGAATGTAGAGAGGGCAACTTCCCCACAAGGACACCGCTGCCGCCACTCTGCGCCCTGCCGCCCCAAGGCCGGGCCTCTGTGGCCTTGTGGGGAATCCGGGCCGGCCTGTTGGTCTTTTCTTTCATTCCTTTTTATCTCTAGCTGGTTTAATCTCCACTAGAACAGATCCGTCAAATTCCATTCTTTAGAACAGACCTTCTCAACTTCTTATGTCCCAGAGGAACCCTTGAAATAATGTTCAGGTCTTGGGGAACCCCTGCTAAAACCAATTCATTGGGGGTCAGTGGGAACGGTGGTGGCATCGCGTACAGACAGCTAAAAGATCATTGGTGTTGACGTGTGTGACGTTGGCCCTGGAGCTATGCGGGTGCCATCAAATGGCATGCTAGGTCCATCAGCCACAGCTTGAGGAACCCCCTGACAACCTCTGAAGGAACCCTAGAGTTCCATAGAATGCTGGCTGATAATGGTTGCTATAGAAGCTCAGAATCAGTGGCGGAACTACCGCCGGTGCAGGCGGTGCGGACGCACCAGGGCCCTTTGTTCCTTAGCTCCGCCACTGCTCAGAATGATACAAAGACCTAAAATGGCCCGGCGTCGGCCTCGTTCCTCCAAATCCAACCTTACATTCACATCTCAGGGGTGAGGAATCTCCTCTCAGGGTACGTTTCCCTGGTTGGCGTTTACTAATCGTATTCCACAATCAGAATCGGGTCATTAGATTCTCTTGTTGTTCAGGTTGTCTCTCGGCAAAATCGATCCGGTGCAGAGGCTGGACACATGCGCATAGTCCACTCCCGATGTCACTAATATACACACACTGTCTCCTCCTGTAAACCGGTTCCGTCCCCTATTTACTCTTCATCAGTGATGATATTTGGTGGCGTGTTTAGATGTTTACAAAGCAAATGTCTATATTTTTCTCCACTTTAAATATAATTATGTGTCAGGGTACCAGGGGGTCTTACCACTCCTCGGGGGTTGCCATGTGCGGCGGAGGGCACGGGTTCTCCTTCCCGCCAGGGTTGCGGGTGCGCATGCGCGGTGGACAGGCTGTGCGCGCATGCACAGGGGCGCCCGCGTAGTGCCCGCGCCCCCATTACTGGTGCCAGGTGTGATCTTTGCTGGGGGAGGTTCCCAGCACACACCCTCTTCCTTTCTCTTGCCATTGGCTCCTGGATGGAGAGGCTTCCTTGTTGCCTCGGCAGCCAGGGGGTGGTCTTAGTCCCCCACTGGTTATAAAAGCCCAGTCAGAGCCCTGGCTCATTGCGGAGTTATTCTACCTCTATGGTGGGATCTCCCAGCCCCCTGTGCCTTGAACCCATCTCGCTTCCTGCCCCTTTGCTTGGACTCCCGATTACCGACCCTTTTGGCCTGCCCTAAAAAACACAGCCCAAACGTGGGGGGAGGGGGGTGGGGGGGGGGGGGGGGCGCAAAAATGCACCGTGCCTGTGTAGGCAGGAAACCTAGCACTGGCCCTGCCTGTGTACCTCGACCTCGGACTTTGGCTTGCCGCCCCCGCCAAGGGGTTCCACTCACGGCCCAGCCGTACCCCCCCTGACATTATGTTAGTCTTTAAAGTGGAACTTCCCCGACAGAATGATCCATAAGTGGTGACAATTCCCTAAAACAAGACAATTCAGGGCTGAAGTATCCGGATACCGTGCGGCTGCTCCCTGACATAGACCTGTAAGAATGGTCATTCGGGTCGGAGGAGGAAATACAAGAAATAAATGGTAAAACGTTCAGTTGTATAATTCATTTGCCACAATTTCCGGCCGAGCTGAAATGTCTTTGTTAGGTGGAAACATAAGATGTAGAGGTCACCGCTTATCTCTGCAAATCTCCAAACCGAGAACCTAAACAAGAGTTACCTCATCTGTTATTTGTTTTCTGTGTGGTTAACACTTCCTGTATTACTCTCCATCTCTCAGTATTCATCATTCTGCTCGGTACATGAAGCTGAGCCTGTGCCTCCACTTTGGTGACACCATCATTCAAGGACCAAAGGGTCAGCTGGGGGCCCTGAGTCTAAATGGGTCATCGGGGCATGAAGTAGAGGAAATGTATTCTGTTTTGACATCTGACGTACGCACCATGCTAGCAGATGACCGGGGAGTCACTTTGTTTTCCCCAACATGAGATCTCCTTTTACTAGGCGATTGTTTTGCTTTGAACTTCTACAGCTTTGTAGTAAAGCCAAAGGAAGCTGACCCAGTAGCTGTATTAATGTGCTTTTACTATACAAACAATGCTATGCACACAATCTCCATAAATGGGTTAGGGTTACAGACTGCAACAATAATGCACACATGCACACGCTACCTATCCTTTCCTAGCACATGCAATGGTTTACATGCAAGACAGTAAAAGTCACTTAGCTTCTGTTATTGCTGGTCCATAATCTCCTTATTGAAGGACTTCCGGCTTTTACTGTTGCCTGGAAAATGGTTTGTTGTTGCAGTTTCTCTCTCTCTCCCTCTCCCTCTTCCTCTCCCTCTTCCTCTCCCTCTCCCCCTCTCTCTCTCTCTCTCTCTCCCTCTCTCCAAGTGACTTCAGTGTCATCCTCTAGTCAAGTGAAGTCCCACTATTGACCTCTGCTGCTGGCCTTTAATTTAGGAACGTTGATAGCCAACACACCGGTCGGCATACTACTACATCAGCTTCTATGATGGGTGTATCTCTCTTTTCCAACTCTAGATGGCAGCACAGTACCATGAATGGCATCTATGGTCAGTAGAGTCAAAAGGTCCTGTATGGTTGAGAAGCTTGGGTGTGATGCTCCTACAAAACTCCCCCAACCCAATGGAGAACTATACCCGCGTATTCTATTGTCAGAAACTAGCCCTGTGTTTATTTGAGCGAATACTCCCACCTAGAGGGCAAGTTCACACCATTTTCCGGGCCGGATCTGGTCTGGAAAATGATGTGAACCTGCCCGCAGTTCCAGTGCATTCCAGACCAGACAAAATGTGACATGCAGTAATTTTTCTAGTCTGGTCTGGTCTGGAACGGACTGCGCTGGTGTGAACAGAGGCCAGAAATAGCATAGGGATACATCAGGATGCATTTTGGATCAGGAAACAATCTGGTCTGGAGATTAGGGATGCGCTGATACCGGTTTTTCGGTATAGAGTACGATACCAGAAGTCCCATTAAGGAAGCTAGGCGGCGTGTAACGACTTACCACCTGGCTTCCTGATTAGCCAGTAAGCCGGGCGGCGTGTAAAGACTCGCCAGCCGGCTTCCAGATTAGCAGGGAAGCCGCCCCCATGCTTCTCATCACTAGGTGACGAGAAAGCATGGAGCCGGCTTTCTGGCCAATCAGGAAGTCGGGCACCGCGTCATTACACCCGGCTTCCTGATTGGCCAGCTTCCCGACCAATCAGGAACTACCGGAAGTATCGGGCTAGGTATTGGAGCATTTGGGCAAGTAAGAGTACTCGCCCAAGTACTCGGCATTGGCACCGATACTGATACTAGTATCGGTGCATCCCTACTGGAGATGACCTGGCTGTGGTGTGAATGGGCCCAGAAACCTGATGTTTGTAAATATACCTGAGGTGAAAAATCATATAAACGTATACAGTGTATATATATATATTAGGGCTGTGGAAATTAACGATTAATTACCCGATTAATTGTTAAAATTTTTGAACGATTAAAATTCCTTTGATCACTAATGAAAACACTCGCCTCTCCTCCGGCTTCGGGGAGTCCCGTCGGAGATCCGGTGACATTGACGTCACCGGACTCCTCCCCCCCCCCTTCCCCAAGTGGCTGCGTCGGCTAACGAAGGGAAGGGGGGAGGAGTCCGGGAATGTTGATGTCTGTGACGTCACCAGACTCCTCCCCCCTTCGTTAGCCGACGGAGCCACTTGGGCCGATGAGTTGTATAGGTCATTGCTGTGCTGTATGTGTATAGGCCATTGCTGTGCTGTATGTGTATAGGTCATTGCTGTGCTGTATGTGTATAGGCCATTGCTGTGCTGTATGTGTATAGGTCATTGCTGTGCTGTATGTGTATAGGGCATTGCTGTGCTGTATGTGTATAGTTCATTGCTGTGCTGTATGTGTATAGGCCAATGCAGTTGGATCTGTATGTGCGTTATAATTCATCGAAATTTAATCGATTAAAAGAAAATTCGATAATCGAACACAAAAATTTTAATCAGTACCGGCCCTAATATACAGGTGAAACTCGAATAATTAGAATATTGTGCAAAAGTAATTGCAGTAATTGCTGCAAAAGGGGCCCAAACCAAGTACTGAGTACATATGCATGCTGGTACTTCTCAGAGGTCCGATATTGTTCTATGTACAATCCGTGTTTTATTGATTGCATGTAATAATCTACTTTTCTGAGGTTGTGGATTTGGGGTTCTTGGGGTTTCCATGAGCTGTGCGCCATAATCATCACAATGATGGCAAATCACGGCTTGAACTATCTTGCTTTGCATGTAATGAGTCTCTCTCATATATTAGTGTCACCGCATAAGTTGCATCAGTGAAATAAATGAACTTTGCACCATATTCTCATTATTCCAGTTTCACCTGTATATATATATATATGCAATACAGCGATGTAGTACTGGTGGCATGCAGGTTTAGTGCGTCATATGCTGTAGGTCTCACCAGGTGGTCTCACTGGAAAGTGGGGCGTAGAGCAGAGTGGTGGAGGACGGTGACACATGGTGGTGTCTGGGTCGCCTTCCGTCTCATGTTTATGGTCTATCGGGGGACTAGGTGCACCAATGACTGTTCGGGGTTATTCGGTTTCCTTTTTTTCTCATCCCAGTCGTACTCTCCAGCAATAGACTCTGCGACCCGTCTGAGTCATTTCACGTTAGTCTATGACCCGTCTGATGCGATTTGATGATTTGGGGTTTGACAATGAGACTGTCACAGGTCGGCTCAGTAGATCGGGAACACATACCGCGTTCGCTTACCTCTCGATCCTGTCACGGCTCTCTGCTGGATTCCCTGGATTCCCCCCTCCCTGCTCCGATCCGCCAGCGCTGACTGGCGGAACGGACGGGGGAGGGGGCGGGCACAGCTGGCTTTGCCTCTAGATAGGCAGAGCCAGCTGTCACTCACGCAGCTGGGCGGATCCCGTCATCTACGTCGGGATCCGTTTCAGCTGCTGCGTCTCAGTATACCGCGAGCTACAACTCCCTATATACTGAGCTTAGGGTGACGGGAGGACGCTAGTTTGTGTCCTCCCGTTACCCTAAGGAGAACTATGGGGAAAAACACTGACCCCGTACTTCTCCTTTAACAAATCCTGTGAAATCCAGGCGGGCGCTTGTAGTGACCCCGGGCGGCACCATGCACTAAACAACAGATCCAAGAACAATGGCACCGGCACCACACCAATAATAAAGTGAATGAGTCCATTTAATGACTTGACAATCGCCATCCCAAGTGCAAGCGCTTTCGGGGGCCGCACAGGGTCCCCTTCATCAGGCTTAGGGATGACACATTCCTCCGCGTAGCGGCGTCTGATTGGATAGAGGGGCTCTTAGGCCCCATTCACACTGAGCGATTTATTGCACGGTAATTCCAGCGATATCGCGGCTATTTACCGCGCCATATCGCTCTCCAATGCATCTCAATGGGGCCCTGTCCGTCGCTGTCGCGGGTCGTGCGTCGCTACAGCGGGACCCTTTTTGGAGCGGATTTTGCCGCGATCCTAGCTTGCTCAATGCAAGCATTTGCGCGCGATTTGCGAATCGCTCGATGTGAATGGGGCCTTATGCTGGGATGATGGACTAGCGTTAGGTGAAGATAAAAGTGCGGGATTCCTGAGGGAATTGTTCCGGTAGAAACACGTGGAACCGAATTTTGTCTTTCCTTACATTATAGGGAGGAGGTGAGGTCTGCTATATTCGTAAATACAAAAAAAAGAAATAAACGGGGCTTGGTAGGTGACTCATAAACAATGCGGTTAGACATAATGTCACGTGACTCGTTCTTGTATAGTAAAATTCATATTTAATTACATAATTTCACGATTAACAAAAAAAAGTATAAAAGACAATACCACGCATCTAAAAACAGGACCATTTATACATATAAACAGCATGTCACCTCTAGGATTCCGTACAGATTGATAGTGTGCAAAATAGCAATAAGGAGGCATCTCTATGAGCCTGTACCCACCTGCGCCGGAGCCTCCACGTCCCTCCTCAGGAGCCTCCACGTCCCTCCTCAGGAGCCTCAGTACCCAGATCCCCATACACCTTTATTGACCAATAACTTGCATATAAGGCTTCAAAATGGGGACAATCATTTTTCCGAGTTCTGGTCCCAGAGACTTACATTGAGTTTGAACTTTTTCCATGTTCTAAAGTTTGAATTTGACCGAACTCGGGTCTGTTCGGCCCATCACTAGTGAGGAGCGATATAAAAGCTCCTGAGGAGAGACGTCCAGGGTCATGAGGAGAGACGTGCAGGGGCATGAGGAGGGACGTGGAGGCTCGGAGAGGCTCCTGAGGAGGGACGTGGAGGCTCGGAGAGGCTCCTGAGGAGGGACGTGGAGGCTCGGAGAGGCTCCTGAGGAGGGACGTGGAGGCTCGGAGAGGCTCCTGAGGAGGGACGTGGAGGCTCGGAGAGGCTCCTGAGGAGGGACGTGGAGGCTCGGAGAGGCTCCTGAGGAGGGACGTGGAGGCTCGGAGAGGCTCCTGAGGAGGGACGTGGAGGCTCGGAGAGGCTCCTGAGGAGGGACGTGGAGGCTCGGAGAGGCTCCTGAGGAGGGACGTGGAGGCTCGGAGAGGCTCCTGAGGAGGGACGTGGAGGCTCGGAGAGGCTCCTGAGGAGGGACGTGGAGGCTCGGAGAGGCTCCTGAGGAGGGACGTGGAGGCTCGGAGAGGCTCCTGAGGAGGGACGTGGAGGCTCGGAGAGGCTCCTGAGGAGGGACGTGGAGGCTCGGAGAGGCTCCTGAGGAGGGACGTGGAGGCTCGGAGAGGCTCCTGAGGAGGGACGTGGAGGCTCGGAGAGGCTCCTGAGGAGGGACGTGGAGGCTCGGAGAGGCTCCTGAGGAGGGACGTGGAGGCTCGGAGAGGCTCCTGAGGAGGGACGTGGAGGCTCGGAGAGGCTCCTGAGGAGGGACGTGGAGGCTCGGAGAGGCTCCTGAGGAGGGACGTGGAGGCTCGGAGAGGCTCCTGAGGAGGGACGTGGAGGCTCGGAGAGGCTCCTGAGGAGGGACGTGGAGGCTCGGAGAGGCTCCTGAGGAGGGACGTGGAGGCTCGGAGAGGCTCCTGAGGAGGGACGTGGAGGCTCGGAGAGGCTCCTGAGGAGGGACGTGGAGGCTCGGAGAGGCTCCTGAGGAGGGACGTGGAGGCTCGGAGAGGCTCCTGAGGAGGGACGTGGAGGCTCGGAGAGGCTCCTGAGGAGGGACGTGGAGGCTCGGAGAGGCTCCTGAGGAGGGACGTGGAGGCTCGGAGAGGCTCCTGAGGAGGGACGTGGAGGCTCGGAGAGGCTCCTGAGGAGGGACGTGGAGGCTCGGAGAGGCTCCTGAGGAGGGACGTGGAGGCTCGGAGAGGCTCCTGAGGAGGGACGTGGAGGCTCGGAGAGGCTCCTGAGGAGGGACGTGGAGGCTCGGAGAGGCTCCTGAGGAGGGACGTGGAGGCTCGGAGAGGCTCCTGAGGAGGGACGTGGAGGCTCGGAGAGGCTCCTGAGGAGGGACGTGGAGGCTCGGAGAGGCTCCTGAGGAGGGACGTGGAGGCTCGGAGAGGCTCCTGAGGAGGGACGTGGAGGCTCGGAGAGGCTCCTGAGGAGGGACGTGGAGGCTCGGAGAGGCTCCTGAGGAGGGACGTGGAGGCTCGGAGAGGCTCCTGAGGAGGGACGTGGAGGCTCGGAGAGGCTCCTGAGGAGGGACGTGGAGGCTCGGAGAGGCTCCTGAGGAGGGACGTGGAGGCTCGGAGAGGCTCCTGAGGAGGGACGTGGAGGCTCGGAGAGGCTCCTGAGGAGGGACGTGGAGGCTCGGAGAGGCTCCTGAGGAGGGACGTGGAGGCTCGGAGAGGCTCCTGAGGAGGGACGTGGAGGCTCGGAGAGGCTCCTGAGGAGGGACGTGGAGGCTCGGAGAGGCTCCTGAGGAGGGACGTGGAGGCTCGGAGAGGCTCCTGAGGAGGGACGTGGAGGCTCGGAGAGGCTCCTGAGGAGGGACGTGGAGGCTCGGAGAGGCTCCTGAGGAGGGACGTGGAGGCTCGGAGAGGCTCCTGAGGAGGGACGTGGAGGCTCGGAGAGGCTCCTGAGGAGGGACGTGGAGGCTCGGAGAGGCTCCTGAGGAGGGACGTGGAGGCTCGGAGAGGCTCCTGAGGAGGGACGTGGAGGCTCGGAGAGGCTCCTGAGGAGGGACGTGGAGGCTCCGGCGCAGGTGGGTACAGGCTCCTGAGGAGGGATATGGAGGATTTGCAGAAAGTGTGGAAGAGGGGAGGGGAGGCTCTATACTCCGCCATTGACTGGTGGAGTATGTATTGGGAGACACTGAAGACAAAGCTGGGAGATGGCGGCAGGTGAGAGGTAACGGCCAGATGGAAATGTAGTCATTGTCAGCAGCGCAGGAAGACAGAGGACGGGGATAGTGCCGGAGAAATTCTCTCTACAGGGACCTTCCACCTCCGTAGACACCCGAAGGCGACATCAATTCCCCAGCCCAGCCTCCGTTGTCTATAG
>NW_017307430.1:518565-526592 GCF_000935625.1 Nanorana parkeri | reverse complement strand
CTATAGGAAGATCTTCAAGATAATTAGTTATAATTAGTTTCAGCTGAGTTAATGAGACAAAACCAGCGATGACTAACCTTGTATGTTGCTGCCAGTGGTCTGAGCCGTGTGTCATCGTAGATTCAGAATATGTATGTATTCTATAGTGAGGCTTCCTGTCGTATTTCCTCTCTCCTCCGCTCTATATTGCAGCTTACAGCTCGATTTACTCAATTCTGAGTTCAAATGTCTGCCCTCCATTGACCAGCTCTCACCGGTGCAGCTCGTGTGTATATAAAACAAAATGATCAATACAATGCGACACGAGCGTCAGAAATTCCCTCTTCCCGAAAATTCACAATTCATGGGATTTATCACCGAGAAGATTTCGCGTCACAGAATACGCACATTAAGGAGCCCAGCAGGAGGCGGAGTTGGACTCCATGCGGTCTGCGCTCGCTGTTACATAAAAGGATCACTTGTAACAATTTGTGTCTTTTTTTGTGACAATTTTTTGCACAAAGTTTCCTTGTCGGAATTTCTCGCTCTGCACCACCCATCGTCTCACAGAAATGGGGTCAAACCCCGCCCCCCTCCCCCGAATGGGGACTGACAGAGGATCTAACCTTACCCCTTCTCCAGCCACAAGAATGGCAAAAGGAGCATTTGATTAAATAACATTTTGCAAGAAAATAAAATCAAAAGTAAATATTTATCATCAAGATTTTGAGGATAAAATGGTGATGGGAGGAAATGGCGAGCTCAGATATGGCGCGGGTCTCGCTGAACGGAGACTTGGTCACCTCTGGCTATCTGACCCTTACCTGCTACCAGCTGTTCGGGTATCCTGGGTACCTTGCCTCTTACCCGGAGTCTATATGTTGCCTTATTGTCACACCGTAGCAGCCCGATTGTAGACACGGAGAGGACAGTCCCTTTATGATTTGCGACAATTTTGCACAAAGTTTCCTTGTTGGAATTTCTCGCTCCGCACCACTCATTAGGCCCTGCGTCTCAAAGAGAGGAAAGTGAGGTCCAACCCCCCCAAAATGGGAACTGACAGAGGATCCAACCTTACCTCCTCTCCCCCCACAATAAAAAGAACCTTTTGATTAAATAAGATTTTGCAAGAAAATATAGAAAAAATAAAAAGTAATATTTATCATCGTGAAGTGACAGTTTTGAGGATTAAATGGTCGTGAGAGGAAATGGCGAGCTCAGATATGGCACCGGTCTTGGTGAAAGGAGCTTTGCTACAGCGAGAGGGTACCAACAGGGCCGGATTTCCCACAAGGCCAACCAAGGCCCGGCCTCGGGGCGGCAGGGAGTAGAGGGGCGGCAGGGAGTAGAGTGGCAGCAGGGAGTAGAGGGGCGGCAGGGAGTAGAGGGGCGGCAGGGGTGTGGAATTCCTATCTCCCGATGCCCGCAGCAAGCCAATCAGACGAGCAGTGCATAAATTCTGGGCACATTCTGTACTGAAATCGGCCCGATTGGGAAGTACCATTCCATTGGGCGGTTTTAGGAAATCAGCTGAATTCGGACAGAAGTTTTAAATAACAATAAATTACAAAATTGACTTGGAGACATTTTAGGTTACAAGTAAAGAAGAATCTGCCATGAAAAGAAAACCGCAGAGACACTTGCCAGAGCAGATAGAGACTGCACATTTGCGGCATGCGAGGGTACGGTTCCTCTGACAGAGCTGACTTATCTCTGAAAACGTTGCGACCTCAAACACTTCCCGTCTTTAAGAAATTTGCAGCTTTAATCTGGACCCCAACGTGTTATCTACAAACCACATCAAGGTTAACGTGAGGAAAGAATCTGCACTGTCATCATTCCCCTAAACTGCAGATCAGGCCAGAGAGGTCTCCATTGTTGCCAAGGCAAAACCCCCCGAGGTGTGTTCACAGACTCCATGGAAACTGTAAGGCCGAGCCTGCAACGGCGCATGCGCGCAAGCCAGATCCTCGCAGGGCAACTTCGCATGCGCGCAAACCGGATTTTCACGTGCCTGGAAAGCCTACCACTGTGCGCGGGCAAACCGGAAGTGCGCGGAAACTCGCGTCGCACAGGAAGTGATGCTGCTTCCTGGATTGAGTTCTCCATATAAAGCCGAGCCTGCCCATGCTTCATTGCTGATGGTCTTTGTCAGCTTATGTTCCCCTGTGTCTGCTCTTGCTTAAAGGACAACTACGGGGTCAGGGCTTTTCCCCATAGTTCTCCTCAGGGTAACGTGAGGACACAAACTAGCGTCCTCCCGTCACCCTAAGCTCAGTATATAGGGAGCTACAGCTCGCGGTATACTGAGACCGCCGACAATTATGCCAGGATCCGCCCAGCTGCGTGACTGACAGCTGGCTCCGCCTATCTAGAGGCAGCTGTACCCGCCCCCTCCCCCGTCCGTTCCGCCAGTCAGCGCTGGCGGATCGGAGCGGGGAGGGGGGAATCCAGCCCTCCCCCTGTCAGGGCAGAGAGCCGTGACAGGATCGAGAGGTGAGCAAACGCTGGTATGTGTTCGCTCAACTCCCGATCTACTGAGCCGACCTGTGACAGTCTCATTGAGAAGCACCCCTTAGAAGCGATCTGGCGACAGGTAAGTCGCCAGGATCGCTTCTGTTGTAAAGCCGACAGTCGGCTCTACAAGTTTAAACAGAGTCCCGGCGGCAAAAGTCACCAGGAGTCTGTTTAAACAGCCCCGATACGTCATCAGTCACGAAGGGGTTAAACCCCTGTGACCCAGCTTGCTCTTGGACTTTGGTTTTTGGATTGCTGCCTGCCCCTGACCTCGGCCTGTTTCTGGACCTGGCTGGCTCCGACCTCTGGCTTCTTCGCTGTCTGCCTGCTCCCTGTCCCTACTTCCAGGGGTAGAGAGACGCGAGCCGCAAGAGAAGCCTCCCCGCCTTCCGGTCTCTTACCAGGTACGTGACAGAAACCATCTGAGAAAAGGATTGGCGTGTACAGGCAGTCCCCGAATTACGGACGTCCGACTTACGCACAATCCGTACTTACGAATGGGGTCCAGCAGCGGGGACACAGACCGCTGCATACCGCCGATGCCCCCCCGTACCTCCGCTGATGTGCCGGCTTCCTCTTCAGCCGTTCCGTCGGCTTCCCCGGTCACGACGACGACCCTCCGGTCTCCTGGTCCGGCCGCGGCTCCTCTGCCCCGCCCCCCTGCCTACTCTTCATTGCAGGCTGGGAGCCATACCCAGCCTGCTATTGGATATTGTAAAATGCAATAGCCAGTAGCAAGCTGGCTATTGCACCGCCCGCTGCCTGCTGTCAAATCAGCATTGGGGGGACCTGATCGAGAACTTTCTGCTTCAGGCCCCTCCTCTGCCGATTGACAGCAGGCAGTGGGCAGACGCAATAGCCAGCCTGCTATTGGCTATTGCAATTTGAAATATCCAATAGCAGGCCGACTCCCAGCATTAAAATACAAAAAAATTAAATTAAAAAAAGACAAATTTTTTTTTCAAAAAAGTAAAAGAAAAAAGTTAACTAAATAAAAATTTAAAAAGCAAATAAAAAATTCAGTTTATAAAATCAAATTAAAAATAGAAAACCTTTTTTTTGGTTTTAAGCAAGCACATTTTTTTTACAAGGTTAGCTCTAGCTCCATGTCTGTGGTGTCAGGGAGTTCAGAACATGGCTTCAGGTCGAGCTTTAGGCGCGGTGGTTCTGGTCCTCTTCCCCTCAGCTCCTCTAACCGCGCAGAGAGTTCATTACCACGAATGAGTACGTTTGTTACACGGGGAACAAGGAAGAGAGACTCCGGGGGACTAGGGGGGTTATCCGAGTGAGCGTGTTATGAATAATGTGACCGTCTTCTGGAAATTTACAGAGATTTGGATGTCCCGGGGGTTACCCACGTGGGAGTGGCTGGTATTAATGAGGGGGGTGTCAGATGTTAATGAGAATTTTTGCATAAATGGTCAAAATATATACCGAAATGTACTGAACTTGGCGCTTTCCTCTTCGATGTTCAAGTGCCAGGTATATCCCTTTATTAACCCCTTCGTGACGGAAAAAGTACACTGTACGTCCCGCCACGAAGTGCCTATATGACTTGTCATGTACACTGTACGTCCCGCCACGAAGTGCCTATATGACTTGCCATGTACACTGTACGTCCTGCCACGAAGTGCCTATATGAATGGCCACGTACACTGTACGTCCCGCCACGAAGTGCCTATATGACTGGCCACGTACACTGTACGTCCCACCACGAAGTGCCTATATGACTGGCCACGTAAACTGTACGTCCTGCCACGAAGTGCCTATATGACTGGCCACGTACACTGTACGTCCCGCCACGAAGAGCCTATATGACTGGCCACGTACACTGTACGTCCCGCCACAAAGAGCCTATATGACTGGCCGCGTACACTGTACGTCCCGCCACAAAGGGACCAAATGACTCGTCACATACACTGTACGTGACGAGTTATTTGCTGCTTTAGGCCTGGTTCACACCTAGGCGAATTGCATAT
Source organism: Nanorana parkeri (assembly GCF_000935625.1). Taxonomy (NCBI): domain Eukaryota; kingdom Metazoa; phylum Chordata; class Amphibia; order Anura; family Dicroglossidae; genus Nanorana; species Nanorana parkeri. Next base: position 522,117 of record NW_017307430.1, on the reverse strand, counting down.
GCGCGGTTGTCGCGCGTTTTTTTACCGCGATTCGCTGTAAAAAAATTGCGCAACAAAAACGGCCCAAAGTAGCTCCTGTACCTTTTCAGGCGTGGGCCGTTTTGTAGCGCGTTAGGGACGGGCGGAAATACGCCGAGGTGGGAACGAGACCATTGAATACAATGGGATTTAGATGTTTGAGCGTTTTGTAGAGCGTTCGTCGAGCGTAGAACGCGCTACAAAACGTTCAGGTGTGAACGAGGGCTTAGAGGGCTGGTAACGGCTGAGAATCAGCTTTTACTATTCATTAATGGATGCCTAACTTTAGAGTCATTCATTAATGAAAGGGTTAACCTTTTTCAGACACCAGATACCTTAATATCGGATGTCCGAGAGTCAAAGCAGAGCGGGCAAACATGCCGGCAAAAGCCCCGGCATTCTGACAGCTCGTATAGATCGAGAGATATCTCTCTCGGATCGGATACTGGCTTTTCACTTTCAGCAATAGATACATAATGTAATGTAATAGATACATAATGTACATAATGGATACGTAATGTATCTATTCCTGAAAGGAGAATGTTTCATTGTTGCAACAAAACTATGCACTGCACGATTCTCGTACGATCGTGGGATTTCCCGCCATTCTCGTACGAGAATCGTGCAGTGTACGGGCACCTTTATTATCGGCTGTTCTGAAGTTTGAAGCAGCCTGATAATAACCAAAAATGTATTAATTTATCAAGCGGTAACAGTGAGATTAATTCACAATGACTGCTTGATATCATTCAATAAAAATAACATTTTTAAGTTAAAAAAAAAAGTCAAAGTGTAAAAAAATTAAAAATAAAAATAGGAGAAATAAATGAATGGTATTTATTGCATTTTTAGCTGCGCTGGTTTTGTAAAAAATACTACAAATCAAAACTGGGGAAAAAAAAGTGTTTTTTTTTGCATTTTTTTCTTCTTTTTTTTTATATTTTATTTGTCCTAAGTGAGGCGATAGACACACGTATGTGATATAAATATGTCGCCCTATCTGTCCTCTAACATACAATATATCACATGTGCGGGTGCACTTTGTAAGAAAGTATATCCCCGACGTGGAAGAATCGCACAGCAACAATGTAACAAGTGTGTCCGTCATTTACCAACAGAAACTAAAAACTCGCTCGGTCATGAAGGGGTTAATAAATCTGCATACTTGTGGCACTCTCATACATTACCGGACCTCAAGGTTCCGTAGAAGCTCGCCGCATACACTGCGAGTTCACAAAGCGGGTTTTAGGATGGAAGACCTTTATGTAAAACAGTGTGGAGGGAGGAGCTCCCTACAGGTCCAGTCCCTCTTCTTGACTCCTGATCTCCACCAACTCATTTCTATACCTTCTCCTGATCTTCCAAATAAAGCAGCAAAGCCCAGCCTGGACCAGATCCCTGGAAGGACACAGCGGGCAGATCAAAGCCCAGCCTGGACCAGATTCCTGGAAGGACACAGCGGGCAGATCAAAGCCCAGCCTGGACCAGATTCCTGGAAGGACACAGCGGGCAGATCAAAGCCCAGCCTGGACCAGATTCCTGGAAGGACACAGCGGGCAGATCAAAGCCCAGCCTGGACCAGATTCCTGGAAGGACACAGCGGGCAGATCAAAGCCCAGCCTGGACCAGATTCCTGGAAGGACACAGCGGGCAGATCAAAGCCCAGCCTGGACCAGATTCCTGGAAGGACACAGCGGGCAGATCAAAGCCCAGCCTGGACCAGATTCCTGGAAGGACACAGCGGGCAGATCAAAGCCCAGCCTGGACCAGATTCCTGGAAGGACACAGCGGGCAGATCAAAGCCCAGCCTGGACCAGATTCCTGGAAGGACACAGCGGGCAGATCAAAGCCCAGCCTGGACCAGATTCCTGGAAGGACACAGCGGGCAGATCAAAGCCCAGCCTGGACCAGATTCCTGGAAGGACACAGCGGGCAGATCAAAGCCCAGCCTGGACCAGATTCCTGGAAGGACACAGCGGGCAGATCAAAGCCCAGCCTGGACCAGATTCCTGGAAGGACACAGCGGGCAGATCAAAGCCCAGCCTGGACCAGATTCCTGGAAGGACACAGCGGGCAGATCAAAGCCCAGCCTGGACCAGATTCCTGGAAGGACACAGCGGGCAGATCAAAGCCCAGCCTGGACCAGATTCCTGGAAGGACACAGCGGGCAGATCAAAGCCCAGCCTGGACCAGATTCCTGGAAGGACACAGCGGGCAGATCAAAGCCCAGCCTGGACCAGATTCCTGGAAGGACACAGCGGGCAGATCAAAGCCCAGCCTGGACCAGATTCCTGGAAGGACACAGCGGGCAGATCAAAGCCCAGCCTGGACCAGATTCCTGGAAGGACACAGCGGGCAGATCAAAGCCCAGCCTGGACCAGATTCCTGGAAGGACACAGCGGGCAGATCAAAGCCCAGCCTGGACCAGATTCCTGGAAGGACACAGCGGGCAGATCAAAGCCCAGCCTGGACCAGATTCCTGGAAGGACACAGCGGGCAGATCAAAGCCCAGCCTGGACCAGATTCCTGGAAGGACACAGCGGGCAGATCAAAGCCCAGCCTGGACCAGATTCCTGGAAGGACACAGCGGGCAGATCAAAGCCCAGCCTGGACCAGATTCCTGGAAGGACACAGCGGGCAGATCAAAGCCCAGCCTGGACCAGATTCCTGGAAGGACACAGCGGGCAGATCAAAGCCCAGCCTGGACCAGATTCCTGGAAGGACACAGCGGGCAGATCAAAGCCCAGCCTGGACCAGATTCCTGGAAGGACACAGCGGGCAGATCAAAGCCCAGCCTGGACCAGATTCCTGGAAGGACACAGCGGGCAGATCAAAGCCCAGCCTGGACCAGATTCCTGGAAGGACACAGCGGGCAGATCAAAGCCCAGCCTGGACCAGATTCCTGGAAGGACACAGCGGGCAGATCAAAGCCCAGCCTGGACCAGATTCCTGGAAGGACACAGCGGGCAGATCAAAGCCCCGTCCTGGACCAGATCCCTGGAAGGACACAGCAGGAAGATCAAAGCCCAGCCTGGACCAGATTCCTGGAAGGACACAGCGGGCAGATCAAAGCCCCGTCCTGGACCAGATCCCTGGAAGGACACAGCGGGAAGATCAAAGCCCAGCCTGGACCAGATCCCTGGAAGGACACAGCGGGCAGATCACACTTTGTAACTAAATGAGTGAAGTGAGACCCGTTTGGTCACCGTAGGAGTGCGGTGTACGGCGGCGCGATGCTGAACGCCACAGACTAAGAGATTGAGCCTTTATTCTCAGTAAAATATCTTCTATGATCTGTACAAATTTGGGGCTCCTTCACAATAATTAGGATTCAGTTATAGGATAAAACTCTATGATCCCAGCGCCATCAATAGAGGCCCGGTCCATTCCACACAGAACCAGGAACACGCGTCTCCTTCCATCCCATGAGCCCGGCATGATCAGCAACCAAGACCTGGAAGACACAAAGCGAGCCAATAAGAAGAACAGACTCCAGGAGAGAAGAAAACCCCAAAACAGAGAAACCCGCCAATC
>NW_017307430.1:517958-518502 GCF_000935625.1 Nanorana parkeri | reverse complement strand
AGAAACCCGCCAATCAGGGGCGTAACTAGAAATCACAGGGCCCCGTAGCAAAATGTTGTATGGGGCCCCGTGATTGCTAGTTATGCCGCTTGCGGAGCCCACCATAGACTCTCTATGGTGGGCTCTGCAAGGTCTCAGTTGGGCTGCACGACTCTTACCTGTCACCTCCGTGGTCGCCGGGCCCCTGCTTCCTCTTCCATCCCCGAGCTCCGCCTCCTTCTATCGACGGGCCCCGCCTCCTCTTACATCACTGGCCCCACCTGCTCTTAGATCGCTGGCCAGTGATGTGAGAGGAGGCGGGGCTGCTGTTAGGCGGGCCCCGCCTCCTCCTTTACTGCAAATGCCGGTGATCGATCCAAAGTTCGAACTTATCGAGTTCTGGGACCGGAAGTCATGCGGTCCCACAACCCGATAAGTTTGGACTATCGATAGAACACCGGTGTAACCGGCCTATTCTGCCGGCTGTCACTGACACAGCTCCGCAGCGGCTGTGAGTGGGAACGTTTTCCTTCACAGCAGCTGCTGAGCTATGTCAGTGACAGCC
>NW_017307430.1:516809-517585 GCF_000935625.1 Nanorana parkeri | reverse complement strand
GGGGACCATAGAGTATGAGAAGTATGGAGGAACAATTCTCTATTACGGGGGGGGGCTAGTGAGGGGAGGAGAGTATGAGAAGTATGGAGGATCAATTCTCTATTACAGGGGAGGGGGGGGCTATAACAAAATTGGAGTTGAGTTTAGAAGGAATGATGGGACTTGGGACTGTAGGAACCCGGTCACAGACCAATTAGTATCCGTGGGGTGTAAGTTTCATATGAAGTGGGGACACCCGAACCCTTTGCAAACGGCAACGTTCCATGCCAGCATGTCCAGGGACAATTCCAAGAACAATGAACGTCCTAACCCCTTCAAGCCCAGGACGGGTCAATTAAGCATGATGGTTTCATGAAGCTAATAATGAGGAGCAAGAAAACGGTCATTCTGGGGGTGCACACAGGCAAGACGTGCAACACACCAATAAATTCCATGACCATTAATATCTGATTCTGTCAGCTGGATTATTCAATGTGACCTCTCCTGTATGAGAGAGACAATGGAACACTTCAGTATATAACTAGCAAGGTCTCCCCTCGTATCTGTTGCTGGACATTTGATGTGCTCAGGTATGTTCTGCTCCATAGAATTATTTGGACGTCCCAATGTTGGAACCTCCAGATTAGAGCGGGACCGAACGTTCCCCCGGGCACCTCAACGCTATGTGTGGCTTTCATGGAATTCTACGCCGCTTAGACCTCCATGTTTATGAAGCTTTTGGGCGGGGGCGTCCCGAGGCTGGGTGGGACCCCGAGGGGTGTCCGAGTGTGACCCCC
>NW_017307430.1:515357-516682 GCF_000935625.1 Nanorana parkeri | reverse complement strand
GGAGCGGTGTCCGAGTGTCACCCCGCCGAGACTTTACCGTGCGCGATGACGTCATCGCGCACACGCGGCCGTATTCTAATACCTGCCGGTGGCCATCTTGGTGATGGACGCCGGCAGAGAGAGAGGAGGAGACAGTCACCCGGCGGGATGAGGTATGCCGCCGGGTCCCCTCCTCTCTCCTGATACTGTCGGGCGTTCGGTCCATGACCGAGCGCCCGATTTTTCAAGAGGGGGGTGACAGCAAAATGACTAAGTACTTTTGCTGTCACCCCTCCAACGGTGTCACCCGGGTGCGAGCCGCACCCCCCTTGCGACGCCACTGCTTTTGGGATGTCGGCTGCCAGGCCTGCGTCCTGGAGAACATGTCCCTCACGAAATGCGATACTCACCAGTAACATAGGTGACTCTGCAGGGCAAACAAATACTCATTGAAGCTTTCAATTGGCTTCTCTTGTAGGACATAGTCAATTCTGCTGCCCCCATTCAACATGCCAATCTTGATGGACAGGTCCTCTTCCCTGCACACATCTGTATTTTCCAATTTCTCCGCTGAGAGAAAGAAAAAAGGGAAGCAGATGTTCAATATCAGGAACTATGATGCAGAGATAACGCCGCGGACGGCTATGGAGGTGTAGCCTGTCAGCCGGCACACGCGGTATTGAAGAACGCCGACAGTGGTTCCCGATACACGGGGCGGGAGAGCCCCACAGATTACACCGGACCCCACATATCCCCATGTGCAGAGATGAATTACAGGACAGTGCTGTGTTTCCCCAAAAATACGGTGATCGGGGGTGCCGTACCTCCCCAAGAGCAATTTGGTAACCAATCGCTGGCCAGGATGGGGGAAGCGCGCTGTCACTATGGATTCCTCACAGGCGGAGCGCATTTGGTATCGCTCCACCTATGACAGGAGGCGGGGCTATAGAGGAGGCGTCGGCTAATGCGGCTCTGCTCCCTCCGGTGCCGCCTCGCTTCCTCTAGCGCCGGCTTCGTTGGCACCGCTGGTTCTCTGCCGCAGCTCTTCAAGCTTCCCTCTTATGCCACCACCGGCCCTGGGAATGGTCACCGGCAGGTCTTATTTTCAGGGCAGGTCTTATTTTCGGGGCAGGTCCTATTTTCGGGGCAGGTCCTATTTTCGGGGCAGGTCCTATATTTTAGCAATTCCCAAAAATAGTACTAGGTCTTATTTTCAGGGAAACAGGGTAGGCCTCCATCCCATCCCACCCCACCACTCCCTCCGCACACGGACTATTGTGCAAATATACCCTGTTTCCCTGAATATAAGACCCACCCCAAAATTAAGACCTAGTTGTGACCATTCC